>NC_048894.1:110856234-110941234 GCF_011077185.1 Oxyura jamaicensis | reverse complement strand
TAGCAAATTATCTGTAATACTAGGAAAGGCAGGAAGAGCGCTTAAGAGTACAATGTGTACGTTGTTGGCACTAGGTACAGCTTGAAGATAGAAATAGGGATTCTGTGCTTTCCCCCTCCCTGACATGTCAGGGACACAGTGTTGAGCTGGATTTCCCTGGGATCTGTGTTGTAGGATTGATGCAGTGGCCACCAGCAGGGTTTTGTTCTTTTTTTTTTCTTTTTTTTTTTTTTTCTTTTTTTTTTTTTCTTTCCCTCACTAAAGCTATTCCTTCAGCACCTCTCCAACAGAAGTGGGCTCTGCTGTAACTTCCTGAGTGATTTGAATAGCCATAAATTTATGCGAGTGGATAGCCCGGTAAGCTGTGCAAGAGAGGCTTTGGAGACCATCAAACAAATCGCCCGTTCCCCTCCCCTAATAGCATCAAGAAAAGTTTGTACCTCAGGCTCCTGCCACTAGAAACACCCAAATGACTCGGGTATTTTAGAGTGGCTTTGAATTATAGTTAGATAAAAGAAAGACAATCTTTCCACTGTCTATTGTCTAGAAAATAAATGGAATTCAAATAACACATATATTCATCTTTGTTTCCTGATTTGGAGAATCAAAGGAACTGATGTTAGATTAATTTGTATAGTTGCGCTGAAATGCTTGTATTCTGTTGCCAAGTTTCTTTCTGGTTTCTTACCAAAAAGAAAAGAAATGTGTGGTTTCGATATCTTTTGCATTGCTGTAGTGATTATAAAAGGAAAGACAGGGGAAAGTAATGTGTAAGAGATTTCCATTTATGCAGGAAATGCAGCTACAAGACCCAGAAATGTGTGGCTGATGTGTGACCTTTCCTTGGATTTTCTTCCTTGAGAGATTTAAGGGCAGGAAAGGTTGAGAAGCTGTTTAATGTTAAAGGAATTTTGGATATTGATGGTAGCAGGCAGTGGCCCTTTTATGCACAGTGGAAGTGCTGGAAGATAGATGTAGCCTGATGTGAAAATCTTGTCACTTTGTGTAAGCTGGTGCTATCCATCCTTCAGCACTTTGCAGAGAATGTAGTTTTATGTTCATTTAATAATTATCCATTTTGGTTGTACTTGTCGGGGAGAGCTTCTTGAGCCCCATCAGTTTTTCAGAGAAGCACCACTCAAGCTCTTCTGCTGAAAATGTTTTTCCTTTCCTCCCTTCACTTCATTCCACTCTTCCCCTTATCGACACACTCATCAGTGCCAGAGCTCTTCAGTATTCAACTCCTGTCCTTTGTGAAGTGATTTTGCCCAGACACGTCTGGCTCAGGGTGAAGTGCCCTCCCCTGAGAGCACGCACTGCAGCCCCAGGTCGCCAGCACCATGAATACATTATTATCCCAATTTCCATCCTGTTGCCACGGCAGCACTTTTGGAGCTGCTGGGTTATTAAGTCGTACATCACTAATACCCTGATATGAGCAGAAGTTGGATTTAATATCGGCCTTTGATCAGATTACCTCCCAACAGTCAGCTGTCATTAGAAAATTCCTTTGCTCATTATACCCTCAGAGCTCTGGCCTGTGTAGGAAAGGGGTGGCAGGCCTGATACATGGAGGCAATTTCAAGACTAGGCCTTGTATTGTACACTTAATTTATTTTCTGACCTTTTTGATATTTGGAAGATTCGGTGCAACTCCCTCTCTCTCCCTCTCTCCCCGGATGTGTGCGTGTATGTATATATGTAATATCTTTAGTTTTGTGGGGGCTTTTTTTTTTTTTTTTTTTGTCTTTTGCCAAGTGATACTGTACTTTGTAGGAGAGTGTCTGTTTTCTGCCTGTCCTCGGGTAATGTATAAAACATGGTGCTTCAGGTAGAGATGAAGGGTAAACTGATGTCCCCCTAAATGGCCAGCCTGTGTATGCACCTAACACTTCACTGAGCAATCTGTCAACATGTCAGCAACACATGTTTTATAAAAAGCCTCCAGTGGGAGCAAAGGCTCCTGCCAGGGCTTAGGAAATGCTTTGAATTCAGCAGATTTCTATTGCTGGAGTCCCCCGAGGTTCCTTTTACAATGCCTACATTTCAGAAATTTGAACTTGGGACCCTTAGGGGGTTCTCTCCGAATGCCTGAAAATGTAGAGTTATATTGTTGCGTGTCCCCAAGCGGTCTTTACTAATACCTGAATTCGGAGAAGCTGGAAATTACAGAGCTCCCCAGGGGGAGCTTTATCCACACCAGGAAGAAGAGAATAACTCTGCAGGGAGATTGCTTAATGCATTGCTGAAATAAAAGAATTTGAGAGAGATGGGTTGAAGTGTTTTTTTTTTTTTCGTGTTTTTTTCCTTCTTCTTTTCTGGCCACTCCTTCGGCTTAGCTAAGTCCTTAAAGACAAAGTCAGGGTAAAGAAGCAGCTGGGCTTTTTTTTAATGAAATTTTAGACGTGGCTTTTGAAGCAGGCAGTCGGCGCGGGTGCGGGTGTGCACGCGTGTGGGCACGCACGCACCCTGCAAGCGTTCCTGTTGCGTGCCCAAGTTTATTTTGCTCCTGTTGCGCATCCTCGATTTTCCTTGTGCTCCAGGGGCCGCAGCCTGCGTCCCCTCCCTTTGTCTCCAGCCTTCAGAAACAGCCCTGCACCGGGCCGGGGGCCTACTGCGCCTGCCCCAAAGCGCTTCTGAAAGCTCCCCGGTGTTACCGTAGGAGGCTTCGTGTGGAGCCGGTTGTGTCCCTGCTAAGCTTCCAAGATCGCAGGAAAATCTGAAACCCAACTGTGTGCTCTTTATCATCTCCAGCAAGGCAGAAGCCTTTCCTCGCCGCCTGCCTTTCGAGATCTTTCTCTGGCCGGCTTTTGTTGACCCCGCCAGGAGGGAGCCAGGGCCGGCCTGGTGTTTACCCGCGGTCCTCGGGGGCCGCGGCCATACCTTTGAGGCCAGCTTCTTGCAGCCTCACAGACAAAGACAGGGCGAGAGCTCGCACACAGCTCGGCCAGGCAGTGTAAAACAGTTCCAGCTGTTGCCGCTCTTGAATTTGAGGGAGGGGGAGGGAAAGTATTGGCTTGGGTTTTAGGTGTGGCTACACACACGGAGCTCTCTCTGAGCATCGCTGTGGACTTCCTTAGGGGAGGGGAAAGGGATATAAACAACAAGCAAGTCACAGCTCAAGAAATTGTTTTGAAAACCCAAAGTACAGTTTCAGGTGGAACGAGCATTTCACTCTGTGGTGTGGGTTTTTTGGGGGGTTAGGGGTGTCCAAAAATAATTTTGCCCTTATTCTGCAGAAAATCTTTCCCTTTGTGCTACTCTGTAAATGAGAAACTCTGCACTGAGCTTATTTCCATGCTTGTTTTTCTGGGCTGACAGAAGGCACATCTCACTTTCTGAAAGGTTTGGTGGTGGTGTTTTGATTTTTTTTTCTTTTCTCATTTTTCTCCAGAAATGTCTGAGGCGACAAAATTAATCAGGCCAAAAGCAGGCATGGAAAGTTCAGTAGTACATGTGCTCTTTATGCTTTTCCTGGTACATCTCCTGTCCTCTGGCAGCTTTATATTTACTGTGGCAGCATGGTTGAAGATCACTGGAGGCTTTTGATCACCCACAAAACTGGGCATGTTTGGGAAAGGCTGGGAAGGAAGGCTCTGTGCCGCTCAGAGGTGACGGGGCGGCCGCTGGGTCTGGCATGCGCCTTCTGCACAACACGCCCGCAGAGAGACCTCTTGAAAAAGAAAACCCAGACTGGCTTTGCCTTCCTCGAGTATGGGAGTCAGCCAGTATTTTTTACCCTTCAGAAAAGTACTGAGAGCAACCTGCTTTTGATATTTGTGGCTGCAAGGCAAGCTGAGCCTCCTGCTATATTTTGGTAACACTTTCGCCGGACAGACTGTTTGCCCTGTTCATTACAAAAGTGGTGCCAGCTGCCTGCCTGACAAAGCAAGTGTATTTAAAGTGCCTCACTGTGTGCTTAATGCGTTTGAAGAAGGTGTTTTGTATTTTAAGTACTTATAGGCGTCCAGTAAAACATTTGCATCTGGCACCCTTTTTAAAAATAAAAGAGGAGAAATTTTCTCTTCCATGTGGTGCCTTTCATGAAAATGCATCTGTCCTCTTCACTACCCATTATCAAATAGAAAAAGGCTTTGTACTTAAGGTCTTTTTTTTGTTGTTTTGTTTTTTATTTTTAATATATTTTTGGCATTTATTTTAGTTCTATTGGTAAGAAATGTGTCTCTCATGAATAATATCAGCAGGAGTTTCCCATTAAATGGTGTTGAGCATGTCATGGACAACTCGATTTAACTTTTAAATTTTTTATTGCCTCCTTAGGAAGTATTCAGATAGTGCATCAGCATAATCTTAAATTTATTTCCTGGGGAGGCCACATCTCTCGTTTTCCCAGCCCCCAGCCCTGAACACAAAGTCCTCCTCTTTTTCTGTGTAACTTCAGAGCAAAGTCGGCCTGCCAGATGGAGTGCTGCTGCACCAGCTTTCCCCTCTCAGATGCTGAAATGCATAATTTTTGAACCATGCCCTGTCTCGCCTAAGGCTCAAAACTAAAAGATTTGCCTGAACTCTAGTCTCTGGCATGGTGGCACAATGCACTGTCATTCCTAGCAGGCCAGTGTTGCATTTTCCTCCTTCCTGAATGAAAATAATGACATTTCTTATCCTTTCTAAGATTTTCACCCCAGAGGAATGTGGTCAGGATTATTCAGAAGAGTTGAATGCAACTCAGTATTTGCAATTTGACTCAGTTGCAGTGGTGCGACCTTGTATTCTTAAACAGAGTGCCTGTTAAGAAGCCAGTGAAGTAAGATAACCAAGGTTTCCACTGGAGAGAGAGAGCTTACATAGCGATGCTGTAGCAGCAGGCAATGTCATTTTTCTTGTCTAGCAGCATAAAAGGAAAAAGTCTAGTTGCAGCATAGTAGAAAAACAATGCACAGTTTTTTTGCAACTGAAAACAATTTTTTCAGTTGTTAGCACCCCCCAAACTACTTGAATAACCACTAATTTGTATTTATTTCTTTTTGGTACTTGTTTCTCTCTCTTTTTTTATTTATTTATATATTTTTTTTTCGTTTTTCATCTTTGCACATTTGCTATTTCATAAACTCATGCTAGATTTGATGTCTACCCCTGGGCTCAAAGCAGGTACTTTGAGGAGCAAAATGAAATCATTCTTTCTCTTTAGCTGGTTAGGTATGCTATAGGAAGACTTAGCCATGTTTCCCACCTGACAGTGGCTGTGAAATGTGTAAACTGCTTCCTTTGTCAGCAAAGTAAATTTTGACTGAAAAAAAAGAAAAAGAAATTCTGTCTAAACAAAGACTGTGTTTTGTTTGCATAGCGTGCTGCCAGGCCGTAGTGGTATTTCTTTTCTCAATGAAGTCTGTGTATTGTATCAACAGCTAAGCGCTCAGCAGCCTCATGTATAACAGTGTCATAACTGATTGACTCACAAATGTTTTAGAGCCCTCTCTCTCTCATCAACCAGTAGCATCTCTGAATATTGACAATTTTCACTATGAAAGGAATCAATATATAGAACAAGGCAGAAACTTTTAAGCCGTAAAATTAAATAAGAAGATGCTGCCTGTGGGCAGTGCTGGTAACTTCCCATACACATCACATGGGGTCCTTGGGTGTAGTCCATTCATTTGTAGGATCCTTGCTAGCCTGCTAGTCTTGATCTTTCTGTCAAAAGAAAAGTGATAACAAATGGGCAAAGCTAGAATCCTTTTTGTTTATTTTCCTCGGGTTCTTTGAGTCAGACTTCCATTTAAGTGGGAGGCATTTGTCAGATTAAACTGCCTGGGTTTGAACATTTTTCCATGGAAGTCCTGGCTTTGTAGCTGTGTCCTTGAAGTGGGAGTTGTTTCAGTCACATTTACCAATCACCATAATTAAGAGAGAAAGAGTGGAGGTTCTGTTTCCTGAAGAGTAAAACAGTAGGCAGCTGAGCCAGTTCCTGTTTTATGCAACCCCCCGGAGATCAGCTGTGAGCGAGTTAAAGAAAGAAGACTTTAGTTTTGACCTCTGCAATATGGCAGTGCCTCAGAAGGTTCCTTGGTCATGTGCCTGCCTTCACATGTGTGAGAGGCCTTCTTGACTTTAGTTGTTCTGCCGTTGCTCTTTGCCACTGGTAGGGGCTAATATGAGTGTATCTCAACTACAGCTTTATGAGATAATACGATGAATCCTTCCATTTTAATCTAGACATTAATATGAACAGCGTTCTGGGCAGGAGCACATGCTGGATTTGCAGGTGGAAGAGCCATCATGCTCTGTCTCTCTCATAAGCATTCCCTTTTTTTGCCTTCAACTAGCTCAGTTATCAGGAATGTCTTTTAACACTCTTGATATCAGTAATCCCCTATTTGCTACCTACCACAGAAAGCATCAAGCGTGTGTACACACATAGGGCAGTTTGCCTGGCAATAAAAGTCCTGAGTGTGTGTGCCTTTTTGCATCGCATACCTTATTATTACCACCATATTTTGTGGTACATCACAAGTACTGTACATCAGCAGTAAACGGGCCTCTCTTTGTGGTTTCCTATGTCTTTGTATTTTACGTTTGAATCCTCTGGTGTTTAACATGGTAGGACCATTGCGTAAGTACTGTCCTGCTCTTGGATCACTCTACTTGGGAGACTGTTGTCTTCATCCTCTCCTTTCCTGTCCTCCTTATGGTGGGGATCCGCTAGGGTCTAATGAGGTGGAGGGCTGCAGTTTCATCCTCAGTGAAGGCACTGTGAGAGTTCTTTCTACCTGACTCTATATTTACTCTGAATTTATAGAAGCTTAATAGCATGGAGTCCTTTTTTTCATGTACCAGATTCAGTTGCAGTTAAACAGTGGATGAAAAAGTTGCAAAGTGAGATACAGACGGGCAGATGGATGCTGTCTGGTAGCTTATCTTAATTTCTTTGGAAAACCAGAATGAAAATACTTTATTTTAACTTCTTAGTTATTTAATTTTGTGCCTCCCCTGAATCACAAGTGGGCCCAATCCAGAGCTCCAGGAATGGCGTATTCCCTCAATGCCAGCCCTGCACTTCACCTTTAGACCCCCAAAATGCAATGTTATCTGTCAGGCTGAAGAGCTCTGGATGGGAATCCCAGTGAAGCCCATCAGTGCCGCTTCTTAATCAGCTGGAGAAGTCACTGCTCAATGATGTGAAGCACCCTTTGCCCTATCCCTTGAGTGCAGGATCCAGCTTGGGACCTCTCATGCAGCAGTGCCTGGTGTTAGGCAGACACAACTGTTATCTGTACTATAGGGGAACAACAGAGCTGGCTGTTTGCTGATGCATGCTTTCCTCCTTGAAGCCTGTATTTTGATCTCCGTGTCACCTTTTAAAATGGTAGATCTGTACACATCCAAAGTAATTTTATTTACCATAATGTGGGCTGCTACTGCAGCTTTTTCTCACTTTTTTTTTTTCCTTAAATGTGATATCATGTCTTGAATTGGAGTATTGTGTCACTATGGTGTGTGACATTACAGTGTAAAATATAAAGCTATAAATGTCTGTAATTTATAAGACTATATTAGGTGCTTACTGTATGTATTATGGCCTTGTAATTCACCATTGCCTATCATTTATTCTATATATAATTCCACTGAGAGTTCTGGTGACATTATAAAGGAAAAGAAGTGTAGCTCAAGTGGCTTGTCTTCAGAACCCCAAGATAGAATTTCCTTGTATTGCATTATATAATGTTTCCAGTATAATCCATAATGCAAGAATGGGAGATTTCTGCTTTAAACAATTCCAGTTTATGATCCAGGAATGTTATTTGTATCCATCGACATTTTTTCAGTGGGAGGTGACATCATGAGCTCTCACCATGTTGTGGAAGGCTTTGTATTAGGTTGTAGTGTCACATGCTTGTGTAACAAGGTCAAGACCAGTAGAAAAAAGTTTTCCCAGATTTTCTTTGTGTAAGGCTTTGCTAACTTCAGTCGAAGAAGAAGTTAATTCAATTGTTCCTGAACAAATTCCAAATCTTTCTAATTGGGAATTGTCAAATATACTTAAGGTCTTCCTTATGTTAAAAAACTGAGTAACAGTATTTTACACTCACTGTTCAAAATACTCTGGAATTACTATTATGTTCATAGTGTCTTGGAATACACGGAGTACTAGAATCCATTTTTGTAGAAGTTCTTTATGTTGGTGAATTAAAATAATAACAGATTTTGTAATGACATTTCCTAAAATCATGAGCTCTATTTCTAAGGAAACAAAGCAGCAAAACTCTTCACTTGCAGCTGAAGAATTATTCGTAGTGTGGTTTGGATGAGCTCACTGTCTGGCTCACCAGGTTTGTCTGATGTCTGTGCAACAGTTTTGTTACCTTCTTCATCAAGTGTGTTGAAAGCTGAGCATTGTCCCAGTTTCAACAGGAAGCATCAGCGCAGCTGAGCTTCTCTCATTTGCTTTGTGGGTGTACAGTGGCATCTCCTACTCAGGGAGTTGCTGTTTTGATGCTTGGTTTCTGTGAGCTGCACTGGGATCTGTACCTTCTCGCAGTGAATCACCGAAAGGGGAGTATAAGCAAAGGACTGGAGATATCACATCCTGGACTTGGTCAACGGCAGGTCATTTGAGGAGAATCGCTTTCGACTTTGATGCATTGCATCTGGACAATTTGTGGCAGAAGCCGTGCAATGGTGGGAAGTATTTGCAGAGAGGTGGGTCTGGGGAACTGAGATTTAGCACCCAGTGCTGTATGTGAGATTCTTAAGCCATCACATGGTTGCACATGTAACCTCTTTATTAAAACACCGCACAAAGAGCAGATATATTTTTAAACATGGAGAAATGTTTACAAAACTTTGCTGGGATATTTTGGGGAGAACTTAGATGAAGGGATACAGTTAAACCTAAAGCAAACATTTTTATAAATGCTTTTTTTTGTGGGTTTGGTGGTGTTTGTTTTTTTTTGCATCACAGTGGGACAGCTGTTTGCAGGGATGAACAGATCAGACTTATGGTACAGTTAAAATCGTTTTAATAAAAAAAAAAAAAAAAAGGAGGAGAGGATGGAGGAAGGCAAGGAATGGGCCTGCAAGCTGACTGATTTCCCTTTAAATCACACTGTAATTTCTTTTTTGGCTAGTAAATGACTTGAAAGTATTGGAAGATAAACAGCCTGAGCCTAGGGCCTGGACTTCTGCCATGTGCTGGGCTCCCAATTAAGGGATGAAATTGCAAGATACTCTTCAATTTCACTGCAACTGTGGCTGGGTTTTGTGGGTCAGTAAAACAAATGGAAGGGCTTTTTCTCTCCCGTTTGTGCACTTGAGAGGTACTGTGCGCAGTTATCCATGCTAACAGTGGCAGGGCTTAGCCACACAGTCCCTGCAAATTGTTGGGAGGAATGGGCCCCTGGTTGAAATGAAAACGGTTGTGGATGTTTAAGTTTCTATAGATCTGCTCTGTTAAATAACTCGCCTTACCTATTTTTTCCCTCTCAGCTTGGCATTCAGCAGTGACTTGAAATCATAAATGCAGAAATATGTACTTTGATGAAGGGCTTAAACTTTTAAGTGCCTTGCAGAAAGCCTCTCTGTAGAAAAAAAAAAAAAAATTGAATGACTTTCTTTGTGTTTTTAAGGGTGCCTGTTGTATCCATTTTAGCACAAATTTACATTGCTTATGGTGTTTTATTTTTGCCATGGTGGTGTTGTATTTGTAGTTGAACATTACTTACTGACTTAAACACTATCATTTTCTAAACTGCAGAGGTAAGGAAATATATTTTCTTTTTGTACAATTTTCAGAATAAATGAAAAGGGAGGTAGCGTCAACCCGAGAATGATTTTCATAGCTCCATCCTATGTTGTAACAAGATTTTAGAAGGTAGAAAAAACCTCTGTCCCATTAATTTTAATGATAGCTTATCTTAGTGCAATAAAACACTATGAAAATGAAATAATGTGTATATTTTCTTTGAAACCTAAGCTCTTATCTACTGTGCTTGCTCAGCACTTGGTTCTTAGTCTTTTTTATTTTTTTTAATTTTGTTTATTTCGTTTGCTGCTGTGGCACGCTCTTGTGATGTCATACAGAGTGATAGCTCAAGCTCAGAAGCAATACCAGTGAGCTGTGAATGTCACAGAGTGGCACAGAGATAAATGATACCATTTGGTCTTGAGTTGCGCAGGAATTTTGGGGATGGCATCCTGAACCTATCAATTATAAACGGGTTTGCTGGAGGCTGTTCATGGATTCATGATTTCACTCACTATCAAGCCATCTGAAGAGGTCTCGTATATAATAACTACTGCCCTTGTGTGGAGGTTTCCATAAATGTGGGAAAGTTAACTTGCTTTTGGTGGAGTTTCTTCTTTCTGTCCAGTTTAGTAACTTTAAATTTTAATTGTTCTGCAAACATCATCCAGGAAGCTTCACAATGGGTGGTGGGTTAAAACCCTGTAACCAGAAAGACACCTTGATAATCATGTCCACACGCTGTACGAATGTAAAGTAGAACAGCATTACTTTATTAAAACCTTTAACTAGCCATTAGAAGAGGCACTGTATGTTAAAGCATAGGAAGTGGATGAAAGGCAGGTTTTGTGCCAACAATTCTTCACCCTGTTTGTTCAATTCATAAACATAACATTTATGGGAATTATGCAGGTAGAATGGACCCTTAAGTGCTCACCTCTCAAAACAACTAATTCTTCCCTTCCCTTCCTTTCTCTCTCTCTCTCTTAGATGTGTATGAATGGCTTTAAAGTGATATTTTACATTACTTAAAAATTATGTGAGTGTTTGTTGCTGTTGTGTAGGAAGGAAATAAATCATGGGCTTTTGTGGGATTCTAAATTCATCCCAGGAGTGAAGAGCTAATATCAAGACCTTCACAACTGGGATTAATTTCATGTATCTCTCAGGAGTCCACTGGGTATTATCTTTATACATTATAAAAATGTGTTTTGATATGCTTTAAATTAGTATTTTTTTCTTGTCTGTGGAGTAGAGGAAGAGATACTCTGTGTGTGTGTGCCTGCACATGCATGTGTGGAAGTGATTGACATGGGTGGAGCACTGCTCATTCCAGTGTAATTAAGTGTATTGCTGTACTGTGTTGTTCCTGAGCATTACCGAGATTAAAGCACAGACTACACGTGCAGACGTGGTATTGAAGAGGAAATTCGCCCTACTCTGAACACGTCCTTATTCTTATTTTACTGCCTTCAAAGGACTTTCTTCTTCCACTAGGAGCCTGTGGTTGAATGCCAGCTCTCGCACATCTTCACCACTCAGTGGCAGTTTCTCTGGACATCCTTTAGCAGATGCTGTCAGCTCTTCACCTTTCTTTCATTCTGCTCCCTCTGCCTTCATGGATCACTGCATGTTTGAGGTGCGTGTCGAAGAGAAGGGCAGAGTGGCAGAAGGAGGGCTCACAGAGGCTTAGCTTCCCAGCTCTGTGACATGGCTGATCTTCAGTCGCCTGACCCTGTGAACCTCACACATTGCTGTGACCCTTCGCCCTTGTAAGAAGCAGCACAAGCTGACTAGCATCAAACCTGGCTTGATTTTTTTTCAATGTAATTTCTTTTTTTTTTTTAAAAAAAAAAAAAAAAAGATGAAGCTGGGGTCAGAATTGACAAGGGGGTTGTGTGAGGCTTGGAAATACTTTGTGATATTTGAGAGAAACCACAGCTACATTTGTGTGCATTTCTGTACATGAGTGCAATGGCATGCGTGCATTACTATTGAAGAAACAGTTGATAAAATGGTTGATCAGCCAAATAGCTTAAATATTTACTGAGGCTGTCTTGTCTCCTTCTGCCTGGTCATAAGTTTTAATCTGTCTGTGCTGGTTGACTCATTAATTTAAGAGGACAGAATTTAGTGCAGTACTTTTGTGGATGCCCTGATTGCAAAATGCTCTTGGGCCAGAGGGAAAAAATGGTAAATAATATCTTTATAAGTGTGTATTCCTTGTAATCTTTTAAAGAAAGTATGTAAGGAAACCAGAAATGTGCACTCTCCAATAATTTCACTTAAAGGTTGTAAGGAATCGTTCTAATGTCTGTCCATTTTGCACTAATTTTATCACTGCAGGGCGCAGCATATTTGCAAAATGTGTACTTCAGGGTATAAGTCACTGTGAATTTTTCAACCAGTCACTGATTTCAGTATTACAAGACGTTTTCTTGGATAGTATTCTACTGCCAAAAGGTTTACTTTAGTTTCAGGTAGAATCTACTATACTATTCTCTCTCTCTACCTCTCTGTGTCCCTCTGTATTCCCCTTTCTTCTGTTGTCTCATTATCCTGATGCTTGGTTAGCAATGGTGTTACTAATGTCCTGACATACTTACGGTATATGCCAGACCTAAATGTTTTATACACGGCACAGAAGGAATCTTGAGGATGAGCAGTAAGTTCCACAACAGACTTTAAGATGCCACAAATACAATGAGCAGATATCCTTCCCATCTGCCCATGGTGCCACATCCTATTTTGCGCTGGAAGATATGTCAGTGGGAAGCCTGAATTTCAAGTGTAGTCTCAAGAGAAATAAAACCAAGGCTAGTCCAAACACTTCTACCATTGCAAATGTGGAATATATCACAGCAATTTAATCTTACGTTTTTGTAATGAAATGGGTAACAGGAACTCAAAAGAACATGCCCTTCGTTTCGCTTTAATGTGCATATACGTCTTGTGGGGCACCTCTCAGTTATTAGGCCTTGTGTGTGTGTGGTGAGTTTTTCCTCTCCCTGCAGGACACCTTACACTTTCATTGGACAGGATGAAAAGTGCTCACCAAATAAGCGGCTTATATTTTATTTTCCTTGTTCAGTATGTGGCCCCATGCCATATGTATTCCTTGCAACTGAAGCCTGGCACTTAAGTCAGATTAATTCCTTTCTTCATGGGCTTTTCTGTTGCACTCATCATGACAGTAGTTGAATCACCTGCAAGTATTCTTTATCCTATGAAGTGAGGTGCCATTATAATACCCATTTTACCCATGGGGAACTGAATCACTTATATTAAAGGCATGCTGCTCAGAGCAAGGGTCTGTGTTTTTCTTTGTTTTTCTTTGTTTTTATTTTTTATTTTTATTTTTTAATGTAACCTTTTGTTAGTATTTCATATGTCTATGACATCCCAGACCTTCCATTTTCACTTTATGGTGAAACTGCTTCCTTCCTCCTTGTCCTCTGTCCTCCCTGTGTGCCAGCAGTGTGAGCTCTAAGACAAACGGGAGATTTTCTGCCCAGGTTCAGCTGATCTGTCTAGCATCACAGCAGTCCCTGAAAGGAAGAGTGGCAAGGAAAGTCTTGTCCAGATCTCTGACATGTTTACAGAGAAATCTGTAGCAGTGTAGCTACCAAACGCTAACAAATCTCTACCAAGTGAGCAGACAGCGCTTTTTTTTTTTTTTTCTCCAAGTGTATTAACTTAGTCAAACCAGCACTGTTTTCCTAAAGAACAATAAAAGGCATGTGCATGTGGCTGATATCAGGCTGACTGTACTGCCAAATTTTAAGTCCTTTCTCTGAGGATGCAGTTTCCACAACTTCTCTGTTAAATGTCTTCAGCCCACTCCCATTATTTTTTTTTCATGAAAAAGATGACATGTTTTTCCAGACTTCTGCCTTAGAGGCAGCTGAGTTGACTTCACTTGAACTTTCCAAAAAAAAACAATGTACCCTGAGACAGATATCTAGTATGAAAAATTCCAGCCCAAATAGTTAAAATCTGGCAAAGTAATATAGGGCTGGGAAAAAAAAAAAAATAGATATTATAGTCAGATGTATTTGCAAGTCCTAGTTTTGTCAGTGCCTGCATATCTTCTTGTATCTTTGACTGTTACTACCCTTCTGCTTTATCCTTCATTGAAGAATTATTTTTATTTCAATGCAAATCTCTTTTTTTCAGGTTTGCATTACCAAAAATTATTATCCTAAGGGTTTAGGAGAGTGTTTTTTTAACCTTTTTCTGGTACCTGTACTGAGAAGCTGATTTAGCTACCTAATTACAAATGAAATTAATTTACCAAGTTTAACTCAGCTTGCTGACTCCAATTACCAGAGACACCAGAATGGTTGTTATACTTACGAGTCCTGTCCTGCTAATCAAATATTAGAATAGATTTGATTTTGCCCTATTAGCCAAGTTAAGTTTTCATGTGGGTCAATCTGATATTTGGTAATGATCTTCCTAACTGGGAAATTTTCTGGATCTTTAATTTGCTAACTAGTCAGACTTATATTTGGAAGCATTTCACTTTATATATACATTCACATTATGCAGAAATGAAATCAAACACGCTTCTTATGGTCCAAAAGAGTAAAGGAAACCCCAAATGTAGTGAAACCACAATTTCCTGTTGAGGCCGTAAAACAGAAGAGCTATCTTTGATTGCTTTCTCAATGGCAGCATTGAAGGGATAGGGCTAAGCCAAACTGGTTGATGTTTATGGGTACGCTGATCACAAACCCATAATTGTGCAAGAGGCAGTTGGACAAAGTTGATTTTAAGTCTTAATGACTATTGTAACAACTGTGGACCAGAGATTTGAGTACTGGTAGTGTCTGCTTTAACCTCACTGCTTATTTCAACCATGCAAGGGCCTTCTGAGTTTTGTATGTATAAAGAAAAGATTTTTCCCCTTAGACTGTGCATGTTTTAAAGTATCAGGCTAGGGATGGCCTTATAATTCCAGTGATCCTGGAAGTGGTCACAGAACAGTGTTAATAAAAGACTTCAGATAATGACTGGTCATCAGTTCTTATTTGTTTCTCAAGTTTTTGTCCAGGAGGAAGGGCAGAGAGTAATGCTACTCTTCCAACTTCACTAATAAAAAGTGTAGCTACATGAGATACCAAAATGATTTGCTGATGCTCTTTGGCATTTAAGGTGATCTCAGTATCTTATGAATCCACTGGACCTTCAGTGGTTTTCAAACATATCCTCAAGTGCTTATGAGCTTTTCTGACTTAGCTTTGTGTCTTTCAACTGAACCTGACTGGGTTGGCCACCTCCTTAATTAAAGCTTTAAAAGCAAAGTGTAATACTGTACTGTGTGATGTCCATACTATTTTTTCTCCATTCCTTTCTTACACACCTAATAGACCAGGCTGAGCCCTTCTGGTGTCTGTTGTTACATTTGACATCCCCCATTGCAAATGGGAGTTGGACCAGAAAGTTGGTCTGTTTCAAATGTGTGCTCTGATTTATGAAAATATATGCAACATGTTATGAACTCTTCTCAGAATTATTTTTGTGGCTGTCCAAGTGCATGCCTAGCTTGTAGAAGGAGCAGCACGCAATGGCAGTCCAAGCTAGCCCTAGAACCCAAGACAATCCAGTCATGTCAGGGATGGCACTGGGTCAAGGGATAGGCAAGATTTTTATTAGCTTTGGGCAGGTCCTATCAGCAGAGATGCACTGATTCTTTAAATTTCTCTGCATGGAGTGGCCATACCACGATGGGCCAGAGATGGCTTGAGGGCCACCTTTACCCTCCTACACTCTCAGCACCTACAGATGGCAAGGTCCTTGACTAACCCACATTCTGGCAGTAGAGGTTTCCAGGCACGGCCAAGGTTCCCATGTACCATGCAACAGAGAGGTGACACAACTCTGACGAACAGAGACTCAGAGTTTATTCTCATGGCTGTCCTTATCTGGCTTTCAAAGAGCATGTGCAACAGGAGAGGTGTCTGTGATGAGGCCCCTCATGGCTAAAGTGATGAAATGTGGCATTTAACAGTTTACTTCTTGGGTAAATCACAGGTCTGGGCCTCGGCTTCCTCATTTGTAAAATGAGGTTAATGATACTGTCCTCCTTGTTAAAAAGCTCTTGGTATATGCTGATGAAATACACACTAAATGTTATTAAGGTGGGTATGATGCCTATAAGCTAGGTTTTATTGTTGCTGTTACTTTCCAAACACAGGTTTGCATCAGAATTTCCATCTCATGTAAGTACTGAAATATATTTATACAGTAAGAACAGTAAGGGAAGAAAGCTACACTTCTGATGTGCTAAGAAGTGGCTGAATCAAGGTTTAGCTCCTTGGGAATTAAGCAGCTGTATTATAAACACCTTAATATGAGGTTCATAAAATAAATTCTTGGATATCACTAAGTACAGAAGAACATTCTGGGAATTTCTGTCTCTGCTATGTAATCTAGGAGATAGTAAAGTGTGTTGGGCGACATGGCATATTTGGAGGGTTGGAATAACCTCAGGACTCACATGGGGCTGATGAAAGTGAGATAAGATTATTCTCAGAAGTCCAAATCAAGCTTTGTAGTCAAATTTGTAGGCGTACATTGTAGGATGTAGGATGCTTTTTTGTGCTGCATCTACACCCAGCCCCAAACTCTGCAAGCTGCTAGCTGATCAGAAAGACAAGCAATGTCTTGAAGTGTTTGCCAAAGAGCATCCTAAAGAATGTCCTCTTTGGTCTGGTGTCTGAGGACCAAAATGAGTACCAGGTTTGTGATAGGAAATATTCTCAATCTAGAACTGGACAGAACAGAACAGTTCAGTTGGAAGGGACCTACTAGGATCATCGAGTCCCACTGCCTGACCACTTCAGGGCTAACCAGAAATTAAAGCACATCACTGAGGGCATTGTCCAGATGCTTCTTGAACACTATTGGGCCTGGGGCATCAACCACCTCACTAGAAAAAAAAAAGCCTGGGTTATGAGGGAAGAGAGGGGGCAGGTTCTGGACCGAGCAGTTGTCTGCCACACAGCACTGTGTAAACTGGCAAACAACACTGATACATTTTCAGTCTTTCAACAGTATTTTTATTGAAGGCTTAAGAAAAAAGATGATAAAGGCATGAGATGCCAACAAAGACAACTTCTTTAGCACTTAAGTGTTGTATAGAGCACTGTAGATTGGTGTGCTCCCTTTTGTATTCTGTGTGTGCCAACGGTGGCATTTGGGGAATGCAAGGTCAGTTGAGTTTATTTTTTTCCCATATCCAAAAATAGTATTTTTTCTCCCTGTCTTGCTGAGAGCTACTGTCAGTTTTACCTCTTTACTGCCATAAAAAAAAAATTAGCCAGCAAACTCAAATTAACAAAACCTAACAATTTGCTACTTGTGAACTTGCTAGAAGAGCTCTTTCATGGTTGACTGGGTGGCTCAGGAGGTTACTGAGGGGAGATACTTTTTCTTCTCTTAGTCACCTACTAGAGTCTTTTGCAAGCTAAATAATAATATTCATTATGCAATCGCATATGTTCGTGTCTGTGCTAAATGAGTTGTGCTCTCTTCAGGTCTTAAGGGACAAGAGCATATCAAACAGGCATTTTCAAAGTGACCTTTATCTCCTTTTCCTCAGTGACCTACCACCCTAAGACTGCTTGCCTTTATCAGTTCAAACAACTTTCCTCATAGAAAGTAAGGCTCACAAGTTTGCATTTCCCAGGCTTATTGATGGGGTGGTATGTTTTTATTGTTACTGAAATCATGTATATTCTCAAGATAGTTTAACTGCTCTGTACGTGAGCTCCTTCAGAACCCTTAGCTATATGCCATGTGGACAATGGATATTCCTGTTCTTTATCTGGCTTTTGTGCCCCTACTAAAATACCATTTTTGATGCCCTTTTGCCTGACAGTTTCACAGTTAGATTAGCTGGAAGAAGTAGGTCAGGACTGAAATCAAAGAACAGTATCATTGGAAGGTCCAGAAGAAATTATGAAGCTCAGGTCCTGTCATTGGGTTTCATCATGCATAAGTAGACAATTCCTTTTCATTGTTTTTTGATCTGCCCTTGGAAAATTCCAGGGATAGGGTCCCATAACTTGCTAAGGAAGATAGCTCCTGTGTTTTGTTCTGAAATTTTGACCGTATCTGACCTGAGACACCCCTGCTGCTACTGCAAAAAATAGATTGTTTCATTTTGCTCCACTCAGAAAATTAATCACTCATAGAATCACAGACCATCCTGAGTTGGAAGAGACTGAAAAGGACCATCATGTCCAACTCCTGGCTCCACACAGGACCAGCCAAAAAGCAGACCATGTGTCTGAGAGTGATTGCCCAAACACTTTTTGATCTCTGGCAGATTCAGAGCTGTGACCATTGTCCTGGGGAGCCTGTCCCAGTACCCAACCACTCTTTTGGTGCAGAACCTTTCTCTAACCACCATCCTGACCCTCCCCTGTCCCAGCCCCATGCCGTTCCCTCGGGCCCTGTTGCTGTCCCCAGAGAGCAGAGCTCAGTGCCAGCCCCTCAACTCCCCTTGTGAGGGAGCTGCAGGCCGCCATGAGGTCTCCCCTCGGCCTGCTCTGCTCTGGGCTGAACAAACCATTGTGTTTTCTCTTAATCAACTGTGTGCCTATTTGAACTGCTGCTTTCCCCCTTGTCATCTTTCCTTCTCAGTCTCCATGAATTAGATTCTTCTAGCTTTTCTTGATTTCTCTTGCTTGGGAAACCTCTTCTCATTTTCGGTTTCCTCAATTAGATATCCATCAAATCCACTTTGTAAAGAATACTGATGGGAACACATCTTCTTGTGTCTTGTAATGTTACTCACCTTAATTAGTCCAGTGACCATGTGATAGTTCTTGGATCCCAATGATTTTCTTACAGATGCTTTCTTCATGATAAATTACTATATAGTGTATGTTGCTGCATTTTGCTTTTCCTTAGGATGGCCTTTGGCCTCAGTATCTCCAAACCCGTGTCATTTAACCATGCTACTTTCTTTCTCTCCCTTGTTCCCTTTCCTCCTTTGCTATAAAATATGCATGTGTTCTGTAACAATGTTATCATAGATTGTATATTGTAATAGCCCTGTAGGTGATAACATTTATCACCATATGAAAATACCACTGTAGTGTTTTGTGTTTAGAAGGTGGGAAACAGTGGGGTTCAGTAGTTACATGGATTTTGAGAAGTTTGTTTCAGAAGAGCTCATTCAACTATTTTTTTAATGCACTAAAGAGAACTTCAGCCTATGAAGGAAGAGCAGAGCTAATTTCTTAGAGTTGGCCAGTCTGGCATTTATCAAGGGCGGTATGAATAGTAAGGAAGTATAACTCATAATTCTTTCATAATTGTCTCATTTGATAAAGGAAATGCATGGTAGGAATAAGAAGTAGAATGCACTGGTTTCTTATTTTTAAGGACAGAGAAGCAGAAAAAATGAAATGGAACTAATCTTGCCCACTCTAAAATCAACAAATGCAAGAACTAAGTTGAAAGTAGAAGTAGTAGCTATATAATTAATACATTTATGTTTGTGCTGCAGATGCATGTAATTTTGTATACAACTAAGCAAAAATACTAAAACCCGTTTTCCCTTTTCCCTTTTTGTATGCACATACAAAACATTAAATTTAAAGAGCCATACTCCATTAACTGCTAAGATTCACAATTGTGTGTAGAACACTGAAAGTAGCTCTTGCAATGATAATTGTAAAATATAAAGTAATAGCAAACAGGTTCACATTTACTATAATGATTAGATAACTAGGGAAAAAAACAGCTATTATGTGTTCCTGGACCACAGTGGAGGCAGAAAGCAAGAAAAGTATGTGGTAAGACTGCATATTATTAAAAATGTAACACTTTATATTTACTTTGCACTTAAAATTTTGAATGATCTGACTAACAGAAACAGACAATCTAATACAAATGGTTTGGAATACATTAAAAATGTATACAAGACAAATCGCTATTTATAATCGTTCAGCAATGTAGTAAATTTGCACTGCAGGTTTGATTCATAACAAATTTGCATAACATTTATGTGGGGTTTTCATTGTACTAATACAGTTTTTTTAGCCACTTTTTATGTGTGCTACCATTTTATTATGTACCTTTGGGGGGTACTTTAAAAAAAGAGAGAGTGGGGGCTGGGAGCTAGTGGGAAGAATATGACAGAGTTGTAAGATGAAGGTTTGTAATCACAGAAATGAAAAGCTAGGGAAAAAAAAAGACTTAAAAGTATATATAACTTAAAATTGAGTGAATGGAAGAGAAAAACATGTATTCTGTGCTCCCACATGAATTATATTATATAGTATTCACTCCATTATTTAGGAGGGCTTGAGGAGAAAGATGGGTATCAAGAGTGCATAGACCAAAGGGGCTTCCATGAACAGCTATGTTAAATGAAGGTGCTTGTTAATATGCCTTGATTTGCATATGCTTTATATTCTTTCCTAAATATTCTTGGGTAAAATGAATGTTTATGGTGTATATTTTGCCTTTTAATATTCTAGTTTGTAATTCTCTTAATTTCTTTCCACTCAAAAGACCAATATGGAAAAGGATGGGTGAATTTGCTTAGAGGAGGAAATAGGAAATACAGGGGAGCAAGGAGAGAATAGGCGTTAAAAAGTAGTGGGAATGGATCCAACTAGGAGAGGTCTGGTTTGACCAAACAAACCTCTCTCATTTCTTCCACCATCTTATTGCCACTCTCGTCTCTTCCACCATCTTACTGATGCTGTGCAAAGACAGTAGTTCACTGAATGAGAACCCATGTAAATCCCGCTTGTGAAACCTATTTCTATGGGGAAAAGAGGGATTTACCAGTATGTTTGTATCTGCTTTCCAATAACTTCTAGAAGTCTGCCTTTGACTCCCCCCCCCACCTTCCCCAGTCTTCCTCTCTTTTCTGCGTTCATCTTTTCTTACTCTTAACATCCACACAATTCAGACAAGGACTAAATGCATTGACCTGTATACAGAAGATCATAAACACAGATTTCACACAGTTTTATTATCAGTATCATTACTTAAAAACAGTTTTATATCTTCACATAGCTCATATAAATATCTATTACTTGCAGTATTTTCATCTTGACTTTCAATACTGTAAGGCAAAGTTTAAAAGTTTAAAAGTAGCCTAACAGACCTGGCCAGTGCACTAGTGCATGTAAACACATGAACCGGTTTCACATGAACCGGTTTCAAGTAGAAGGATAAAAGCAGAGTTGCCTATCTATGTACCTCATATGTAGCAATAAGCGAATGATGAATATTTATCTCTTTATGTAACAAAATTTATAAAATTTTTGGTGCATAACAACAGAGTTCCTGGTCTCTGTTATGAGGTGCATTTTTTTTTAATAGGTATTCTGCAGTGCTTGAGTTGTGTCTTCCAGGCAGCTCCACTTCCTGCAGTTTATTCTTAATTTGCTCACATGTCCTGGTGGTTTTGCTGAATATGAGCTGTGATGGCTAGATGGACAGTGTGGAGACCTTCTGGGGAAAAAAAAAAAAAAAAAAAAAAAAGTCATTAAGCTATGTTGGTTAGTTAAATGCGAGCTTTTTCAGCATCTTAAATAGAGAGGAATGGTTTTTGATTTAGCCTGTACTTCAGTGGTTTTGCTTTGTCTCTTCTACAGTTTGGAAAGAGGAAACACATTTCTCAAAACAATGAGGTCAATGTCCATGAAGTTCAGGTTCTGAACATTACAAGGGTTAAAAATAAAATCAGAGGCATGCAGAGTATATCGCATTTAGGAACTCTTCATTTATCTTTGCTCAACATGAAGGTTGCAATCTTCTGTTTAACTCAATGCTTGGTGAGAAGCACGTACTAGAAGATGGTTTTGGATTGGATCCTGCAGTTTGATTTTGGGGACAATTTATGTGAATGTAATACTGTGCTGATGATGTGAATGCCATGTACTGTAGATGGAGAAAACTGACAATATAGGAAAGTAAATGCATTTATTTATTTGTGCAGGGAACTCTGGTGGTCTTCATTACAGTGAAGTTAACATAACTGTGAATAGCCTTCTCTGCCATTGTCTGGAGCTTACTACTTGGCAGAAAGACGTATAGACACCAGAAATATTTCTGCTTATCCTATGTGTTTTCTGAGCAAACTCACAGAGTGACTTTCCCAGTCAGATTCAAGTCACTGTAAAGATGAACAGTAAATTTCATGTCTGAGAGCAGCTGAAAGGCCCTCCCTAGTCAGCAGCGCAGCCTATTGTAGTTTGTTGGGTGTTGTCATGCTGACTGTTCCTTTTCCAGCTGGGTAGGCTGCCGTGTCTGCTTCACTTGGAGACATCATTTCTTTGCTTTCGGCAGGCCTTAACTGAGGAAGCAGATGTTCTGGAGGGAGCAAAGGATGGGATGTATATCTAAGGGATGCCATTCAGGTGGGATTAAGCTGTCCCAGTTTTGGAACCAGATACTTCCAGAAAACAATTTAACACCATCCTTAAGGATTAGAGATGGAGGGACTGGTGAAGTGCCCAAACCTGTCTCCGTTGGTTATAGCAGCAGTCTGAGTCAACTGGCTTAGTTTTGGCACTTGACTTTTCTATGGATATCGTTAGTGGCGTTAAATTCCACCCTACCAGCCCAGCTCTTTTGTTGACCTGTCGAAGTGTGTCATGGGCACACACAATTTATTCTTTTGGCACAGCATTTTAGCTAAAAAAGGAAGTGTTGCAGCCTGTGTTATACAAGGTTGTGCAGGATATCTGTGGCTGAGCTCGGAAATAAGCTCGGGCTTCTTCTGTATCACTCACAGTATTACTGTCAGCTGGGGAAACAAATGCTCCAACCTGGGCAGCGGTCGGAGTCAGGCACACCCTCAAGCTTCATGGGTAATTAAAATGGCTAAAATTTATGTCACTTTTATCAAAACATTGTAAAAAAAAAGAGAAGACAACAGATAACAAGTAGCCATGATTGATTGTTTGCCTTTTCTGTATCTTATAGCATACAAAAATCAATGGCAGTGTTCTGCACGTTGTAATTTCCTTGGCTGTGCCTCACCTAGAGGATCACAGTTTAGTAACCACATAGAAAATGATTTTTTAGTCGAAATGAGAAAACTGGATGACACAGTTCATGAATTATGCCAGAAATTTGTAGTTTGAATGTAAAACACCCCTATAATATTTCCTTCTCATTTTTCTGTTCTTCAAAAAACGAGGTGCCTTCCTGTGCTATGCTTGCTGACTTTTTTGTAGGAGAAGCAAAATCAGGAGTGTGCCCATTTCTCTCTGGACATGTGAAATGCTCCTAATCTCTCTCTTCCTCTGACTCCTAAAAATCACTGTTTTTTTTTTTTTTTTTTTTTTTTTTTTCTAAAACTGTTTTCATAATACAACTCATTAGAGAAAGTTTCCTTGTCCATTAAAACCGCACACTCGAAGCTGCTGTATAATCATAAATAAAGTAGGTAATGATGATGAGGCTGAGGTAGGTTAGCGTTTTTAGCTGATACCAAAGTGGTAAATGTATTTTCTTGACTGTGCTAATAAATGACCATAATAATCAGTTTATTCTCAGTACTAGCATCACTAACCATTGCAAAGCTCTTCCTAAGTGGAAGGTGCTGGAGACTCGGGGGTCCGTGCTGTAAGTGAAGCTGCGTGGTTGAGAACAAATTGAGCAAAATTGATGCTTTGTGTGATAAGACTTGCCAGGCTGGTAACCTAAAACAAATGGTTCAAGAAAATGTTTGCGCAACTCACTAGTAGCAGTAGGGCATTTTGATGACACTTTTATCATATTAGTTATTCTAAGTATTTGCAACTGTCGTTTTTAAATAGATCCTTCTGTGGTTCCCACTGTAGTGTAAATTCTTCCCCTTTGAACAATCAACTCTGATTTGGGCTGTGGGTTTTCGTTGTTGTTTATTATTATTAGTATTATCATTTGGTTGTTTTTTGTTTCTTGTTTTCAGTTGAAGGCTGAATGCTTTTTTGATTATGAGAAAAAAAAGAGTGAAGAGTAGGAGATATATAATTTATTGATGTTTTTCAATAAATATAGAAAACCTTGTGCAATGAATGCATAATTTTAATGAACTGGAATCTGAAATCATAAATAAAATAGTAATTTGTAGACATGTGTAGTTGTGAAGCAGATGGAAAAATAGAAATGTGCCGGAAAAGTAGGTATTTGCTGAAGCTAATGAAGTTAATTGGTCTCATTTGGCTACACTATTTTCCCAAACCCCCCAAAGACTGGGCTTTTTAATTCTTTAATTAAAAATGAGTAAGGTATGCTAATATTATAACCTTTATTTTTTTTTCAAGCTTTCTATATACATATATCTTATTAATAGAACCACCCTTAGCAGTCCAGTATTAGCAGGCACATTAGTAATCTGAAAGTTCTAGGGAAGGTGCCAATATTATGAAATAATAATTAAAAAATTAGCAATCCATGAGTTAATATATGCTTTTAAACGCTGATCATTAATTCCTTTTCCTGTTTCTGCATGATTACAAAGAAAGGATCTGCCTTTCCCCAATTTAGGGAATGTAAATTAAAGTGCACAGAACAGTTTAGGTGTGGAAAACTTTAATTAATAGAAATATTTAAATTAATTTTGATTAGCTGGGTTGCAGGCTAAATTTGTAGTGAAATACTGGAAGCCTATAAATTGCAATACCTGCAAATGGATACACAATAACACGAGCTCCCTTAAATTCTTGGGTTTATTTTGTTGCTGCAGTTGTATAGATTGTGCGTAAAATATTTTAAACTAGATGTTCTCCACCTTTTCATATGGGCATTTGCAAAAAACCTCAACTGCAACGCTATGAGGTGGCACCTCGGCCGGCAGCACTTCGCTGGGAGTGCGGCAGCGTTCTGCAGGGCGCCCTGGGACATCCACCACGGCGACTGAGTCGGTGCTGCTGCCTCCGTCTCCATTCCCTATGAAGTTTTCGGTATTTGGATGATTGAGTTTGAGCAACTACTTACGGTTTCAAAGGATTTGGATAATGTTACACTGTAGGGTTGGAAATCTCTTTGAATACTGTGTTGCAAAGGGACAAAGACATAGTTTGAACGCATTTATTAGGCCCCTGCTGTAGGAGCGAGGAACAATAAACCATCTTTTTTAAGTTAAGAGATCTTGGAACAGGCCGCTCCAATAAATCCTGGGTTTAAGAAGTGAGGTACGTGCTGCAGTGCTGAAGTTGTTTATTCATCTGGAATGTATTAGGATCTTGATTAATAAGAAGACATCTGCAATTTTACATAAGAAACAGAGCGGGCAGTTTGGCAGTTGCAAATGGAAATTGGGAAAGAAGAGCCAAACCTATACAAAGTCATTGTCTAGTCCTCATTGCCACTATGTTGATAATAACAATTATTATAGTGGTTAAAAATATATATATTGCTAAAATGTTTCAGTATGAAGGGCTCAGCAGCCATTTTTACAAGAACCACACATCTTTAAAAACTGGTAGCTTTCCTGACAGCTCTGTAAAATGAAAAGAGGTCTTTGTGTGCTTAATCTGATCTCACAGGTCTCACACTGATGGCTGAGAGAAGTAACTCATTTGAAGTCAAACAATTTACACAGATATAAGACCGATGTAAGGTAGTATCAAGAAATAGCCTGTATCTCTCCAAAATGCAAGAGCATAATCTTCTGTAGAGAAGTAGAATGCCACTCAGAGAGATATCTTTCATAGGAACAATATTGTATCTTAAATTTAAGGATTAAACAAACAAATTGGGCAAAAACTTTGTAAAGCCCTGAAAAAAGAAACTGCTGTAAAACATGTTAAGTCAGGGTGATGGCTGAGTGAAAGTCAGTAAGTTTGGGGGGGGGGGGGGGGGGGGGTGTAGTCTTAAATGAAGCATTTAACTACACAAGTATGTAATTTGGTGGAGAAAATAAAACTGTTGTCAGCAGAGCTTCAGACAAATTGGTTCCAAGTTAGAAATTGATTGGGAGGGCCAACAAGCAAAGCATTAGTGGATTAATTTCAGGAAGTCACATGCATTGTTAGTAGTCCATAAAAGGGTGAGTTCTGAACAATTGAACGTCTCTCTCCAAAAAAAATGTTGATAATGTGACTGAAATAATAGATCAGCACTTCTTTCAGTAGAAAAGGGCAAATTAATTCTTGCCAAAATGGCTGGAAATACAAGAAATTTTCAGTATTTCATGCTGAAAATTTGAGCAAAGCAATTTGGCCTTCTTGGCACTGAGAGTTTTTAGTCAACCCAGAGGGCAATGGCAAAAAGATGAGAGGAACTACAGAGACACGTCTGAAAGTTTTCTTGAGTCAGCTATAAAGCAAGCCTTCAGTATGTTCATAAAGTGGAGAGTACACAGAAATTGTTCTGATCATTTTGCAAGCCATCTATCTCCCTTTCATGACTCCATAAATATTTGTGGCAACTCTTAATAAGGAAATGTAGGATTAGTGAAACAACGCGTGTTGGTTAGCCTTCAAGGCAGTTACATCTGGAAGTTACATGAGGAGCTGTGCCATATGATCAAGGAGCTCTTTACGGACCATCTGCAAGTACTTCATGGGCCTGTGACAGGGCCATTAAGTGCAGTTTAAGAAGTTGATCTGACTACACCTGAGCACACCGAGACTTGAAATCTGACGATATAGGGAGCCACTGTGGAGCTTATTTTAGCTGAACTGTAGAAGATGCAGAAGTTGGCCGTCAGTATCACCAGAAAGGTTTTAGTGTCTGTACTTCCTATATGGTACTGCTGAGCCAGCTGAGAGACCACCTCTTTCAGTGCAGCAGTGCCATGGTTGTACCCTGCCAGATGCCTCCAGCCAGCCAGCTAACAGGGACGGATCTGGGAGGAATGAGGTTCCCACCAGGAGCATGCACCCTTGGGGATCATCTGCATGCTCTTACATCTGCTTATCTTACTGCCTTTTCTGGAAGAGAGACTTGAAAATAGGGGTTTGTCTATTTTTTATCTAGAATTAGTTATACATGTAATTTAAACCTCCGGTCTTTGAGGGAATTTGTAGGAGAAGGTAAATCTCTCTTTTTGGATATGCCTTTATGTATGTGTAAAAATATATAATACATTATTTTTCATATATACACCAGCTTTCTAAGTGGTAACTTCAAAATGCAGTTTGCATATGCAAGTTAGAGGTTAGGTGTTCATAGTTGGTTAAAAAGTAAGTTTCATAAAGATAGTTATTAGTATTAAATAAAATCACAGAGTGCTTTGGATGAAAATACTTATCTAGGGGAAGTTAAAGATATTTCTAAGATACAAAGACTTTTTTAACATAACTTACCAAAGAGCAGGAACTGTCATGGTAGCATATAAATAGGGCAGATGGAGATAGCCCCTCGAGGCTATGGGACTTGAGTTAATAAACCTTGAAAAGTTATCATAATTTTCATTTTGTATTTTCCTCATGAACCCAAGTAATATAGCTCATTTGTTTTGAATATTACCACTGGACTTCCAGGCAATAAGTTTGATTTTCTTAAGCCCTTCTTCAAACCAGATCCAGACCAAAGCTAAAATACTGGTCCCATTAAAGTTAATAGCAAAATTCCATTGGCTTCAGTGGAGCCAGGATTTTATTCTGAGACTGTGGATTTTAGTATATTGCAGTATTTGGTAACACAAGTCAAAGGAAACAGCCTAGTGTTCATAAGGTTGGCCAACTCTTTTTCTGCTAGTCCTTCTCTGTATCTGTTTTATGTGCCTGCTAGTATTTTCATTGACATGAAGAACTTGCTAAAAGTTCTCCCAGGGTGTTCGGTGTATCACAAGTATATCATGCCTACCACACACAGAATATTAGCTTTTGGATAAGCAACTAAATACTAGATGGGGGGGAGGAGGAATGTAGTTAAGCTTATTACACTTGAGTGCTAAATTCTTCACTGAATATAAGTAGGCATTCATGGGCAAGTTAAGTTGGCATCGCAGATTCTTTTAACCTCACATAAAATAATCTGAACAGATTCAAACCACCTCTTCAGTAGAACACATTTTTTAGGTTGTGAAGAAAATCTGCAAATTAAAGTGTTTCAGCGGCAGTAATTTTATATCAAATAGAGAAAGAGATCTGGAAGTTTTCTATGGAAATAAAGCGGTCCAATGTGGGGATGGTAATCCTGTACTAAAGTAGCAGACATCAGAGCCAAGGGACAAAAGCCAAGCGTTTAAGTAGAAAAAGCAGGGAGAGTACAACCTTTCTGCAGCTATCCCTCTTTTTAAGTAGCAGGCACGGTATCGTACCACTGCATTCTAAAATCCAAGCTCATGACTGAATAAAGCCGAGAAAACAGATCCTGCTGTAATAAAAACACATGTAAAATTCCTGGAAATGTTTCCTGTTACAGGCTGCCTGCTTAGTATAGACTGCCTGCACACTGATACAGAGTCAGCGATTGTTTGCTCTGATATTGTTCATATCCCTTTTTGCCAGGAAGATGAAGATCAGACCGGAAGGTTATCGGTCGCCTTTGCAGCCATGTTAGGATCAGAAAGCATAAAAAAAACTAATTGTCTTGATTGCATTTCAGATTGTTTTGGTTGGGTTTATGCCCATGGGTTTATGCCCATGACATGAAAAGCCACAAAATAGGCTTCTTCTTCTTCTTTTTTTTTTTTTTCTTTTTTTTTCTTTTTTTTTCTTCCATGGTAAAAGCCAGAGCTTTTGCTTTGGAGTCGATACAGAGTGGTCCAAAAAATGTCCTGCAAGCCAGATCCAGTCCACAGCGTGATTCTGCCTGGATTACCAATTTTTTGAAGTGACCCTGTGTTGAGACTATAGCTCTGCAGGAACAGCTGTTACTGGCTCCTCATGATGGTCAGGATACTCCTAGTGCACCCTTCACTCCCCAGCTCGTAGCTCCTCAAGCTGCCACTGTGTCCATGTTGGAGGTGAAGGCTCCTGTCCCATGACTCTGGAGGCATGCCCAAGAAAGTACCCCAAAACTGGTATCTGTCCTATAGCATTTAAATGGTTATACCATCTTGGCAAATGGGTGATACCTTATTCCAAGATGAGCATTTGCTTTTTTCCACAAGGGAGTCTTCCATTGTATCTCCTTCTCTGTCCTTTGAGACATGAGGGACCAGGGAAGCTGCAGGTTGCAGTTCCATTGCACAACATATGATATTTTATTTGGTCTGCTATGAGCTATGCTTGCTGACAGGAGGTCTGCAGTATATTTGCAGGCACGTAACGCATGTTGCAAGTAGACATGCTTTAGAGGGGTGAAACTGGTTGAAGCACAACACATACAAGACTGAGGAAAACAGGGGAGAACACTTAGATGGTGTGCGTTGAGCGGCTGCTGACTTAATGGGTACAAAATAAAGAAGACAGGAAGCTGTCTTGGATGCAGAGACACATTTTCAGGTTAGTACAGGATACAAGTCAAGAGTATTATTGACCAACTTCATAATGTTCCTTCCCCAGCAAGAAGGGCCCTAGTTCCACATCCCAGTGAAGACTTTCCAGCTTATGTGAACAGTTTGCTTATTTATCTTGGACGTAGCCCATACTGCAGTCATCTGGGCTAGACTACTGTAATGTGCTCCTAATTGTTTCCCTTGAAATTGATCCGCAGCCTCTTTGGGATGGAAAGCTGATATATGAAAAAAAACAGAGCCCAATGCATGTAGCTGTTCAAATTTTAATCCCCCAGTTCTTGGGTAAGAGCCTCGCACTCCATGTCCCTGCCTGGCAGTTGCTCGCAGTTGGCCGTACAGTCGGCTTTTTCTCCCTCGGCTGAGTCAGGCGCAGGCCGAAGGCGAGTCTTTCTTGTCCTCCGTTGTGGAGCTCCCTGCCAGAGCCCCTTGCTGGCTGCCTTTAAGGCAAGCTGCAAGCCCTGTTTATTTCAGTTGGCCTATCCATGACTGTTTTATGGGCTCCCTACCTTTGTTTTTGCATCTGCTACCCTTTTGTTTTTCTCTTTCCTCTAACTAGTCGGGAATTGAGTCTTTTGGGGCTGGCAGGTCCCTTTTGAATTCTGTGTGTATAGCATATTGTAACATGCTATTAGATTTTGCTTTCCACTTTTACTGTTTTGCATTTGGCTCTTTATGCTGCTTGGCTTGCTTTAGAAAAGATCAAATAAATATATAATCGTGTCAAGTCTTATTTTGTCTAAGAGGGTTAAATCCCGTATCCAAATATAGAAGAGTGTGTTTATGGTGAAACTTAGTACTCGGAGAATTAGAAAGCAAGCTCCAATTAGAAAGCAAGCTGATGCCATGCCATTTGCAATGCCATGTTTTCTTTAAGAGAAAACTTCCACTGTAATTAGCAGGAAAGTGCAGCCGAACGGGCAGTGCATTGCCCAACACAGAGCCTGCTGTTCGGTCTTAGGAAGAGATCATGCTTTTATATGCTCCTCTGGAGACTGACGGTACTGTGAAGTCCAGTATCAGCAAAACAGAAGTCAAAACATGCGCACAGTCAGGAAATCTTGTACAATAGATAATAAATAGTGATTTGCTTCATTGGCCACTTCAGGAGGAAGTGTGTAAATGTAATCGTGGAATACAATGGCCTCTGCTTCTACCGTCAAATGTTAGGAGTACAGTGTCTGTTATCCATCCCACATCGAAGGATTTAACTATTGCATACACATATGAAGCCATGTAGATAATGTTGCTATTTGCGTTATGCAGGCTACCGAGGGACCAACAAAAGTTCAGGTCTTTGTTCTAGAAACTGCCTAGGAATCAGCAAAAAGACGTGCTTTACCTCACGCTGAGATAAGTCTGATAACGTTGACCAGGGGAATGAAACAAACAAATAGGAGGAAGAGGAAGTAGCAGTGAAGTGCGGTGCAAGAAGCGAGGGTCTGAGTTCCAATATTGTCATCTGAAAATGGTTTATGGGCACTGAAACAGAGGAGTGAACCCAGGGGTAAGGTCATGCCACTGTGCTGAGCATTGGGAATCCAGGAAGTTACATATCATCCATCTGAGGAAGTTCCAGTTGTAAAATATTATCAAAGCCCAAGACATTTAGGGCAGCTTGGTCCTGCAAAACAATAAAATTATTAATCACTCGACTAATCCACATTAATCAGTACAGCTTAGTAGCAAAATTATTAATCAGCTTGATGATCTGAGCAATCTTGCAAAGAAGTGAGCCTACTTGGATTTTTAAAAGTGAGAAATGATGGAGTGTAAAGCACAATGACTGGAAAAAATGCAAAAGCTCCTCAAACCCAACATTATCTCTCACTTCACTACTGCTTTTTCATCCATCTCCAATAAACCAAAAGCTTATTTGCAGGCTGGTATTCAGAATGTAACTTACTCATTTTCTGTTTGTGAGAAAAATGAATCTCTGCTTCCCACAAAAAAAAAAAAAAAGAAAAAAGAAAAAAAAGAAAAAAAGGAAAATACAGGTAGAAGTGAGAGAAAAAAGGGACAGTGAGTATTTGTTTATTAATTGTGAGGCTGGTTGTTGTTAGGCTTTTAAGCGTGAAACATTTCAGTTCAGTACAGAGACAGCAGACAACACCCCATACAGAAATTAAAATGCAAACAATACAGTTAAGGCACATAGGAAGATGGGGCAACAGTCGTTGAGACCTGAAGAAGTTTCAGGTGGTTGGAGTGAATAACCTGGGGTGTACAGCGTGGCTGTCCCACTGAAGCGGGGAAGAATGAAGCAGAGGGTAGTAAACAAAGTTTGGCCAGTGTGCTTCAGTTCTGGAAGTGATAAATAATAATAGTCTGTGGCAGCTGAGTGCTTCACTGACAAGAACAAGATGACAGTAACTAACTTGTCCCAGATGAAGAACAAAACCTATTTTTTGTAGATACAAGGATGGCTAATTGAAAACTTGTGAGCATCAGCAATTGAGGAATACAGGGAAGGGTCTTTTTGTTAGCAGTTGACGGTCTTTCCACTGGCTCAGAACACGTCCTGGCTTTACAGTCCCTCTAAGGGGTGGAAGGCTCGGCTCTCTTCAAACGTTGGTGTCTTTTGTGGCTCAGCAGAGGGGGAACTTTCAGAAGCCAAGGAAAGGTTTCTGCCTCGGAAAGACCACCGCTTTCTGGAGCAGGTTGATGACACAGGCTATTGAGTCCTTACAGAGAATTGTTTGTCTTCTGGTTTTAGATGGCTTTAATTCCTCCAAATTGCTCCTTGAATAATAGGAAAAAGGCAATTTGAATTTCAGTGACAGATTGGACATAACAGGTTGCAACTATTAGGTCTAATTTTACCATACTGAGAAATAAAATTGCCTAAACATAAACATCGATCACTGATGCAGTAAATTAATTTGTACAGAAAAAGTAGTTTAACTGCAGTGCACATTAAACATAGAAAATTTTCAAAATTACAGCTCTCTGAATTAATTTGTACACTTGTTTACTTGTTAAAAGCAAAGCGTAACTTCTTTTTCTTTTTTTTCTTTTTTTTTTCCCTCCTCATTGTGACTTCAAATTGTGAAAAGCAACTACAGGTTGCCCAAAAAAGAACAGATACAACTCTGCAGTTGTGGATGAAATTGAAGTTCTTTTTTTTGTTGTTGTTGTCTCTGAACAAAGCAATAGAATTACTAAAGACCTCTTTGAAATACTGTTTAATTCTAGCAAGCAAATTCAGCATTTTAATAGGCTTGAATTATGTTTTGTTAAGAATTGGCGGTGTGAAGTAATTAAAAAATTTTACGATTTGGTTCAGCAATGAGTTTACATTCAAGTGTGTCCTCAGGCTTATTTAAACTGTTGAAATCTTCCAAAGTGTTTCTTAAAAAAATGTCGTATGTATCTTACTCCTTCTCCAACAATCTCTTCAAAAAATCTGCACATACTGCTATCCCAAATTTTTGTACGGTGTCTAGAGATTTAACATAAATGCTGGCCAACTTTTCTTCATTCTGGCAACTGCTATTTGTCATATGCTTACTGTTTTATAAAATGAAAAAGAACAAACTTTTCTTATTTTAAGCCTCATCTATGGTGCTAGAGTTCATATACGATCACAAATGTATATATAAGCTGTATAAAGGTTGCCCGAGTCACAGCAGAACAAGATCTGCCCAATGTGGCTTATTTTGATGGTATCTGGTGTCTACTGTTTTCAAGGACAGTGGTTCGATTCAAACACAATTCTGATAAGTGGCAGGTTTTCATGTCTTTAATGCCCTGACAAGGGCATCACTCTCAAGAGAGGGAGGTGAAACCATTTGGATGAGAATTTCTTCCCCTCTCTTTTGTGCTGACACACCAAGATAATGGACAATTAATAGCAAACCTTCTCTGCAGGGAAAGTCTAGGGTTATCACTAATACAAAAGTGCTCATGAAGTGTTTGAACGCAAAGGGGAGAGAGGAAAAATAGGCATGAAAAAGTACAAAGCAGGAGCAGCGCAAGGCTTAATGTTCAATTACATGTTTTTTCACCCAAAATTTTGGTGAATGGCTTGTCAGTAGCAACAACTGCAGCTTCTGAGACCCGGTTCACTACTCCTGACACCAAGCAAAGGACAAGAGGGATCTTGCCATTTACATCTTTGCTCATGGTGAGAAGGCTGGTTTGGGTTACCTGGAGATACCAGCTTCTATACCTTACCTTCTGATCCCAAAACAAGCTTTCAGGATGCTCTTTGGGCTCACCTTCAGCCTCATTGCTCCCATTTATACGGCATGGGTATTACTTTCCTTTCCTGGCCCTCGCCATGCATGCTTCCCCATGCTCTGGGGGAAGGCTGGCTTATGAACAGCGAGCCTGTGCAGCCCGCAGCTTCTACTTTGCTGTGCAATCCCATCACTCAGAGGCTCCCAGAGCAGTCAGCGCCCCTAAGGTCACCTGGAGAAGGAGTCGGTGGAGGTCGACAAGTCAACAGGCAGACTGCCTTGGGGATTGTTACGGTGACTGCTTGTGGGCTGTACCTCTGCAACTGAAGCTGGGATCGTGTGCCTCTGTTGTCCAAGTAAACAGAGCAACATCAGACAATGTTACCTGAAGTTAGACAAACCAAAGATTAGTCTAAACTGAGCGTGGAACAGGTTAACTGATCTTTCTTTACCCTAAGCTTTCATTTGTCCCTAGCAGCACTGAGCTGTCAATATAGTGTACAGCTACTGATAAGTATGGGTTCTCCTCAGCCTGGAGAGATCTGTCTGATAAGATAAGATGGCCTTAAAAAAGAGAGAGGGAGAAAGTACGTTAACTGCTTTGACTGCAAAATACCCCCTGGTAGCCAGAGATAAGACACCTTGAGCTGCTCAGAAGACCTTAGACAGGATGTAAATGAAGCCAATAGGAAAAAAAAAAAAAAAAAAAAAAAAAAATCATTTCAAATCCAGCCTCTATTCTGCCCTACTCTTATTTCCAGCCCTGACAGCAGAAGGCTTAATTTACTGTATTTCACACCGGGCTTCCTTTCTACGCCGAGGAAGCTACAAAGGGTTGTTTTAGATATAGGCTTTAACAAAGCAGAGATCTCTTTATTTCTGGAGAGGCCTCTATTTCAGACAGTTAATCACAAGCTTCAGCAGGCTTTGGTGAATGGAAATTATACAGAGGAGAAGGAGAACGCTGCCTTTTGCAAAGAAACTCCCCATCTGTTTTATAAATACATCACCTAAATACGTCTGTATTCACATTAAAGAACTGAATGATCAAATATATTTTAAATGCAGATCTTACCTTGCAAAATTCCACATACACGGGCTAGTGACCTGCAAGGCACGTGGTAGGTGTGAAGTTTACAGGTGACAGTTTTATAGTAGCATTTGATCTTCTGACCATTCTGATGAACTGGGAAATTCAGTATGTCCCATGCACAGGCTAGAGCACCTGTAAATCAGTGCACACACCTACCTGTACCTGTCCCATGGTGAGAAGGGGCTGTATTGCCTTGCACTGCATTTTGACTATGGTGAGAAGGCACCAGAGACATCCTGCCCCAAGGTGACTGTGCTGCGTAAACGTGGCTGTAAGCATTTGTGTGCCATTCTGAGCACTGACTTAGTTTAAAAACCAAGGTTATCTTTGCTCGGGGACATTGCTTTTAACAGATGTGCAGCACATCTGCACGAACAGTCAGATCTAAAAAGAGGGAGCCTAAAATGTGATGTTAGGTGAACTGTAAGAAGCTAAATAGAAATTGTTATCCAAAACACTCTGGGTTTACCCCGGTGTGGTAGGTACCTCTTTTTTTTTTTTTTTTTTTTTTTTTTTCCTCAAAGTTTCTCAGGTATCTGTGTTTTGGCAGTCTTTGCAAACCACCATAGCGTGAGCATCTGGGTACCCATCCCCTTTAATCAGCCTGCGGTACAGAGGGCATCGTACACAGCCCAGGGCACAGCAGGCACTTAGAGCAGAAAGTGCTGCGTTCCCGTCTTCACTGTGCAGGGGCTGGGTAGTTCGAGTGATGAATGGCACAAGGCCTAGATTCATTCCCTCAGCATCCCAAGGGGATTCAAAGCCACGTTTCCTGCCTCTAAGCAGAAGGTCTTCGGATCTGCAGGGGTCTCTTCCCATGGAAGCCGGGCTTGCTGGAGCAAAGAGTGCCATATTCATAGGGCCAGGAGGTGCACATCTGAGAAGGGACTGTTCACCTACTGCGAAGGACGCTCAGTTAGTCCAGGGGTTCTTGCAGTCTGGACCTTGTGCTTAGGTTTATTTTTGTTTTCATCCAGCGACTCTTTAATGTATAAAGAGCCCAGTCCTCACCTCTCCCAGCTGAGTGCCCAAGCTGCGAGGTTGCAGACCTTTTCCCGGTTCCCCCCGGGGCCCCATGAATCCTGCTTTCTTTGCTTCTTAGGCTCCTGGAGACACCTAAGTCCCTTTGCAGATCTAGGTCCAGGAATTTTCACCTGTGTAAATAAGACCGCCACCACATCTCTGTCATTTGAAGAAATAGGCAGTGCAATGTTTATTTACTGTATTTAATCCTAGCATGCTGTAAAATAGCACTGATATGTTTTCGAAAGCGTTAACTGACTGCGTGGCTTTCACTTACTCCTCGTTCCGTTTTGCTTTCCATTTCCTGTAAAAGGCTTTGCAATATCTTTCCCCGGGTTTCTTTCAGAGGCACTTATTTACCCCTTTCTTTCTCCCCACCATCTATTCCTTTGTTTTTGTTTCCCACTCGTTGCCTTCCTTCTTTTCTTTGTCCTAATTTCGCCCCCATCCAAAATGCATCTTGCTGGTGGATTTCTGGTCTCGAGGCAATGAAGCAAGGAATTGGGGTGGCTGAAACAGAGACACAGGTGGGAGGGACAGGCACATGTGATGAAAAGAGGCAAGGCAGCTGAGTGTGAGGTACACCCCCAGCAGTCCCTGCAGGCCTTCATGATTAAACTCTAGATTAAGGGAAAGAAGGGCAATATTCAAATGAGAACCCAAGGTGGTGCTTGGCATCTCACGGGTTTCTGCCTGCAAATGCTGCTCAGGGGCTCCATCTTTTGTCTGAGCCTCCAGCTACAGAGGTTTTGACAGCCTGCCCTCCTCCCCGCGGGGCTGGGGGCTGAGTGGGAAGGGGGACTTGGAAGGCGGCTTTGAAACGGTGTCTTGGTCAGCTTTTAGGGTCTGAGCCTCTGAAGCATTTGATTTGGGGAAGAGAAGAAAGAGAAGGATGCTTCGCTGACTTTGGACTCACTCCTTCTATTGCAACCTGTGAAAGAAGGCAGCAGCCAACTCATTTTAATACCTGTATGCCACTGGAAAGTTACCTTTATTAATGGGACCATGGTGCAGGGGCTGCTATCCCTGAGATTTCTGTACACTTCTGCAGCTTTTGAAAGGAGCTGAAATTCAGGGGAAGATTGGAGGGAGAGTTTCTGGTCCTGTCATGGTGCTGTCTGGGGAGAGCATGACCCACTAACAGCAAAATGAATGCAATGGGGAATTACTTGCATCCGGTGAGGAGTCCGAACTCTTGTCCCCTAGTCATGCATTCGTCTTAATAAGCTGCACAAACACTGTTATCAGCACCGCAAATTATAATGATTATTTTCTACCAAAGAAGCGATTAACAGAAACACTACTTTTGGTGCACGACGTTGTTAATGTACAGGTTCTTAGGAGACCGCTATTATGTGCAAGTTTGCTAGAACGTTTCAATGGTTTTTTTTTGCTCTCCCATTATCTTGATTCTCAATGTAATTATTCTCAGGGTGATTTTTCCTGACTGTAGCTTCAGATGGAGCAAGCCTGGTGGTCTCTGACTCATACTGTACGAACAAACAAAAACAACTCCTAAAAGCAACGGCAACTTAACAGCGGAAGAAATATGGTGTAAATGTGTTTGTCACATTTAAGCAGTGGACAAACGAGCTAATTTGAATCGCTTAGTGCTTGTATAGTCACAACGAAACAACCCCTGTAAATTAATTGTGTGACATGTGATTCCCAATTATGTAAAGCAGTATAATAAGCTTTGAGGATGGTGACTGTCATTAGTTATATGTACAGGACTTTGGAAAATTACTTATTCTTTCTCTTTGCCTTGAGAGGTGCAAAATACTGGCTTCCTCAAACAAACCAAGGGTTGCTCTGTTTTCTTCTAGTTGCAAATTGTTTTTTGCGTATGATTTGAAAGGTGGAGCAGAATGTGAACTGCTTACATTTCCTTTAATTTGGCTGTAGAAGATGGAATTCATCGGGCTCCGTCTGTTCAAATGAACTTTAAGCAACAATCAAGGAAAACATTTATGCTCCTCTCTACATATGTAATAATAATATGTCTTGTGAAGAAGACATAATGGAACTGGAGTCTTAGGTTACCTTAGAGCAATATGGGAATGTTAACTACTTATCTAGGCATTAAAAGCATTTTATAAAAGCAAGCGTGTTTTCTTTTCTTTTCTTTTCTTTTCTTTTCTTTTTTTTTTTTTGTTGTTGTTGTTGTTGTTTTTCCTGTGAGGTATTAAAGGGCCGTATTTGTTGTTTCTAGGAGCTGCCTTTCTTCTGGTTATGAAATTTAAAATGGGGAAAGTTCCATATCAGCTGTCTCAGTTTGGTTAATCAGGAACCCCTGTATGTTTTTCCCCCAGTAATCTAACTGTTAATGCATTTAATTGGTGCTCCCAAAGTAGTTTTGAAATATTGATAGATTTTAAAAACATCTGTAAATTATAAATAATTTTTAAAGTTCACGTTTCTCTTTTGAATGCCCATTACAGAGTATTAGTTTTCAAGTCATTTAATAAGTTATGAGACAAATGAGTGAGTTTAATGTGGGGTCATTGAATCGAAAAAAATGTGATGGTTATATTAAAGTTGCAGTTTTTCCAAAACTGTGTCTATTTCTATTGAAAACAAATGGAGTCTGTTATGTAACAACATATATATTATTTAAAGTGACTTTAAAGGTGAGTACTATCTGCTAATTCCATTAAAAACTTCAAAACCATAGTTTATTTTAGGGACATATGTGTTAGGACATCACTAATCTCAATGCTTAAACACTGTCCTTTGATCTTCTAGTTATTTAGATATATTCCACACACAGCACTATATTGTTTTATTTCAGTAATATCAAACCTCTTCATTTACTATTTGTTCACACCTGCATATTCCCTTTAGATTCCTTATCTCATTTTCAAGGTAGCCCTGCAGACAATTAGTGGCAGTAATAATATAAAATGTGTCCAGCACTAAAACCTGTAACAGCCATTACAAGTAAACTATATGATATATAATAACCACTCCACTCAATTACCTACACAAAAATGCGAGGATTTAAAACTGTGGAGGTCTATCATCCATCGAGTTAAGTGACCTACCTACCTGCTTCTTAGTCCTTTCCTTTCTTGCAGTTTGAATGCTGTCTTGTAGCTTGTCATCTGGTAAACTGACGAGGCTGTAAGTTTGTATATGTTGACCATGTGTGTGGTGTGTATGAGGGCATATGTGTGCATACAGTGGTAGATGAACAGGTCTTTGGCTGGTGGTGGTACAACAAATAATAAGTACAAAACAGTTCAATGAGTACATGTGCATACATATTCATCATCCGCATGCATGTGAAAGTATGTCGCAGACAAATTTAAATTCTGCTTCTTGGTATACTTGATTTGGCATTCTTAGTCTCTCTTCCCCGCCTGCATACCCATTGTTATAAATTGTGTCCCTTGCTACTCAGTGCTTCAGATGGGTCCGGCAGGATGGCGGTGTGACCAGTCTGCCATTGCCATTAACTGGGCAAAATGGCGAGAAGGTGTCAGCAGGACCCAGTGCCCGAGGGTGTCTGTCAGCTGAGTGGCTGCTTTCTCCTTGGTCGCGTCCATCAGCTTAAGCGTTTTGCCAGCTCTGCGTTTCAAGGGGGAGAAAGGATTTTTCTTGCAGGGATGGCTCAGACCTAGGAGATAGGGGTTCTGTTTCCTCTGTTGCACAGATTACATTTGTAACCTGAGGCAAACCGCTCCAGCTTTTCTGTGCCCCAGTTACAGGAGCAGCAAAATGGGGAAAATAGAAAGCTATATTTTATAGGATACTGAGAATATCATTATTATTATTTTTTTTTCATATTTGTAAACTCTCTTTATCAGAGGAGTGTTCTACGTTATGGCGCACAAAGGTTTGCTGAGATTTTCTTCAGGAATGCGGCCATTTGTCTAGTGGCAGCAAAAAACGTGTTTAAAACATACAGAAAAATAAGGCATGATAAAGCAAGTGCCCTGAAGCATATTCCAGCCAAAGTGTGCATATGTCGTAAACCTTCCTGGTGACTAAATAACATTTTTCTGAAGCGGTACTGTTAATTCAGTCAGCAGCACCAGGGATAAGATCACTTTTAAGACTTGACGACTACTGAGGTTGGCACATGAGTGGCTGGCCGCAAACTCCACAGAGGTGCTTTTGTGCTCTGATGCTCCCCCTTCTTCCCTCCCCCTTCCATGGGATAACTCCTTCTGGTATTACTTCACTTTTCTGTTAGTGAGCACTTTCCCCCATAAATATGACTGAACAGGTGTTACTCTGCTACTAACTGAGTTTCCAGCTGTCCTCCTCCAGCACAGACCAGGCAAAATCTGTTGTTTAGTCCTATTAGACAGACTAGAGAACTATCAAGCCTGAGATGGAGGTCTTCCTTGCAGGATATGGTAGTTTTGTTGCCAGAAGATGGTCAGGAAGGCCTGGCTGGCTAACAAAGACAGTCCTTCAGCTGCTGGGTGTAGTTCCAGTTTTGCATCCCCTTTGGCAGCAACACAGAGACTGCTGCAGTGTGGCCAGCCAGCAAAATTAGGAAATAAGGACCTCTTTTATTTACTCAGGCTGCTGAATCATGGGCATTCCTGTCTGCTTGGAGAAAAGTCAGGCAGCTCTACTTTCCACTGGAAGTCTCAGGAGTGCTTGGTACTTTCATCTCAGAGTGTTCACACACTTGTTTTAATGTGCTTTATGGAAATGGTGAAACTCAGCAAGTACAGTCGGTGGAGAAAAACATCTGCACTAACTATTCACACACATTTGCATCTTTAAATAGACTTTCAGGCCTTGTAGCCGATTTCCAGCAAAGATTTTTGGTTGTGAGTGCTAGAGCTTGCTTAGAGTCAGCGAGTGTGAAGTGACTGGTTCCAAAAATTAAAAATTTACATGGACATGGTAAGTGCATCACACTGAAACTCAGAATACTTGCCATAACACAGAAAAGGCATTTACGGTAAGTAGCACTTAGTGAGTACAGAAGAAAAAAGAATAAGTCAATTCAGAAAATACATTTTGAATCCCCATAAACACTATGGGACATACCTGGAACCCTCTTCTGCCCCAGATAGACGTGTGCCACTGCTGGGGACTTGCATGCGTGCATCTGAATTTCATCCAGAGTGTTTGAAAGCAGCTCGTTATAACATTTAAAATCAGTATTTGTAATGTTGACATAGCTCAGTGGGTAGGTGTCTGCAGATTTATATGCACATGGATGTATTCAGAGTAGCAGCGAACTGTTTGTATTTCCTATTGGAGTGATTGGCAAAAAGGGATTTGAAGTCTTATCCCAAACTTCACCTCCAGCACAAAGTGGGTCTGTGTGAAATGTCCTCGGGCAGGCAGCAGTGGGGTCTGTAACTAATAAAGTACAGTGCTCACCTGCGGGGAGCTTCAGTCCAGCCAGGGTGGCTTGGGGAGCCCGTAGCTGCTCACCAAATGCCAACACACATAGCATGGCCTCAGCACGTGGCGATTGCTGAATGCCATTGGGAAATGACCAGTTGCACCTTAGTTATCTGGCACTGCATCTTCATGAGGAAGCGTGAGGAGATGGTACAATGGGCAATGCCACCACTCAGGTCCTGCTGCAGCAGCTACCCTTAGTCGGGGTTTCCATCCCAATTGCTGTCCCTGGATCCATTCCTAGACAGCCCCTGAGCTCACTGGGCGTGAGTCCATCCCATGCAGCATTCCCAGCGCTCAGGCTGGAGTCGGCACAGGGAAAATCTGCCTGCAGGGAAACATCCCCCCGCGGCAGCAGGGGCCTGCAGGCCCCACTTCGGGAGCCCTTTGTGCGATGTCGTGCTGAGGCCCCCCTTCCGGAGCACGGCGGCCAGCCAGCTGGGCCCCCTGCACGCAGCCACCCCGGGGGAAGCCACGGAGCCATGCAGGTCGTCCCGTTGTGCTTGGCCTCAGGAAGATCCTGTTGTCCTCCCCGCTGCCCTGTGCAGGCTGCCCCGTTGTGCTCAGCCTCAGGAAGATCCTGTTGTCCTCTCCCCGCTGCCCTGCGCGGGGTTCCCCGAGCCTGACGGGAAGGAAGAGGTTCTCTGGTAGCTCAGAAAGGGCAGATTTGCCAAAAAAAAAAAAATAGACATGAGATTAGACCTTTAAGTAGTTTGCTCTTTTCCTTTTTGCACTAAGAAAATTACTGTGCAGAATTATTATGGGCTTTGATTTAAAAAAAAAAAAACAACAGCAGCGTGACAGGCAGAAACATTCGTGTTTGCTGGTTGGAAAGTAAGAACCAGGTTTGTGCTGTAGTAACTGTATTCCCCCTCCAGTGTTCTGTTTTTTTTACCGTGTGTAAAAGCTAAAGGAGAGAACCCCAAGCAAACAAGGAGAATTGGATGGGGGAAAAGGGGCTCCCCTTGCTTCTCCCGTGGTCACGCTCAGTGCTTGATCCCGACCCCGCCGCCAGCCTGACATCCCGCTGGGGTTCACAAGCCAAAGGGAATAGTTGTATAATAGGTAAAACCAAGCAGGCAGTGGCCACAAAAAGAAAGTGATTTACTACCGTGTCAGTGATAGTACGCTATTTATAACACTTAGCATATATTCCTCTAAACATTTATACAATAATATATCATTTCTGCATAGGATATACATTTTAATACTAAATTTGGTTACAAAATATGTTGCTTAGGCAGTTGCAGACTATTTTTCTTTGCTCAGCTTTTTGACATAAATTCCTGCTCATCTGCTGGCAGCATTTGTTTGTCAGAAATACATTTGATTTTTAGAGGACAGAACATCTTTCCACTTTGGAGAACTGGCTGAAAAGGTTCATTTAAAATAAAGTTTAAAAATGTAATAAAAGTTAACATCTTTTTCTGTGAGTAGGCTTTCCATTGCTTTGATTGTTTCCAATTTAAAGAGTCAAACCCCTCAATTTGAAAGGGCAGTACACAGATTTACATGAAAAGTCTCCTATGAATATTACAGTCATTAATGTACCAACTCAATTGTCTGCTGTCATTTAGTATGTATGACAACGAGCAACTTTACTTCAGTACACTGCAAAGCCTTTTAGTAGATGGTAGTACTTTTGCCAGAGGAGAGGATTTAATTTTTGTTTTTTTTTTTCTTAAAAAAAACAAACACTTTGTTTTCAGTTCAAAGACACGATGCTTAGGCTTGGTTTTGGTTTTATTTATGTATTTATTTATTTATTTAAATGAAAACCAGTAGTGTAGATTCATCCATAGGTAAGTGCAGATATGTACTGGGGCATGGGTGTGAGTGGGTGTCCGTGAGAAAGGTGTATGTAATTTGTGAGCTTGCTGCACCCCCAAGACCCCCCCCCCCTTCAGGAGGTAAACAAGAGGATAAAAAACCATGTAGTATTCAACTTAGGCTGAAAAGCATTGTGTCAACGGGCAGGGATCCAGGAATGGTGTTTGGTTGTTTTCTCAGAGTTCGATGGTTGCCATCTGGCATTGATAGGGAGATGGTGTTGTCATCAGTTTTTCGATGCAGGAAAGGAATGAATCCTCATCTGTTTCCTGTGGATAAGCAAGAGGTTGATCATCTAGTAAAATCTTGTTACCTTAAAGAAAGCAGGCTTGGAATTTGTTTATATAATATAGGCCAGCTCCAACTTTTATGCTAGTGTAGTAAATTTCTTGAGGGAAGGCTGAGGTTGCAAAGAAACTGTTTTGCAAGAATACCTTAAGAAAGATGTTTTTCAAAAAGGTTTATCCTGTCTTTTTCTGTGCTATTATTGTAATCGATTTTAATTTTAAATTTTAAATTTTAATCAATTTTAATTTTAAAAGGAAAAAAGGATGAAAACTTGCCCCTGGAAAGGAATAAAAGGATTATTTGATTTATTTCAAGCATTCTTATGAGTGTAATCATTGGTGCAACATAGTTTACACTTAAAACAAAAGGTGTAAAAATTGTAGAGCACACCTAGTAAAAAAAAAAGTTATGACTTGACCTGTCTAGAGGTGAGGTAATACCATGGATAACTAGTTTAGTTTAGTTTATTATCTGGCTAGCATTCCTGTTTTGTCTTTTCCTTGTTCCTCATAAATCGTACAGCTTTTGCCATAATCATTTATCATTTTTCCTGTTTCCAGTTTTTCACAAGTCGCTTTGTCTGTGATCACCTCACAGTACAGGTTCTGCTGGACTAAGGAAGTTCAGCTGGCTGAGGCTTTTGCAAAAAGGAAGAAGTGGTGGGCAACCTCTTGAACTTAGAAAAAAAAATGCTGTTCAATTCTAACCCTTGTGAAACTTTCTCATTTTCCTTGATCCTGGTTGTTAGTTCGGAAAATTTAACGATCCAGCTGCCAGCTTTCAGTAACTGAATTGTATAGTTATTGGAGAAATCTGGTTGCACTTTATTAGAGAAAGCATTGCTGTTTATATTGTTGTCCTGTTCCTCCCCTGTAATTTTTCATGTTATTTAGAATAACACCCAAGTCTCTGTCAGTAATAGCCTTTAAAAGATTTCTGCGTTCAAAATCAACTTCAAGGGAAAAAAAAAAAAAAACGTGACAAAGCAAAGGGATTTTTTTTATTAAATATTAGGCGCGTGGGTTGACTGTATTAATTTTAAATCATTCCTGTAATATTTTCTCCCTTCCTTTGACTCTTCAGATGCTCACATAATATGCAAATCATTTTACAAGGGATACAAAAGAAACATTAAATATATTAAAATCTGCATTTTAATAAAGGTGTCAGTGTATAATACATATCCTGCAACTGAGAAAGAATGATAAAAAAAGCAATAAAAAGGTAATATAGGCACAGAACTATTTAATAACTTTTAATGTTTTACAGTCTGATAAAAATAAATGTGGTCTTGAAGCTGTTGGGTACAGGTGTAAGAAATACCTACTCTGAGTTTAATGTTTTAGCTATTTAGGAGTAGCAGGTCTGTATTGCTCATGTGCATTTGGTGTCTCCTTTGAGCTGTAGGGATTAATCTTGTGGGCATGTTTCTTTTTCATTTCAGATGGAGTGGATGTTGAGGATGACCCCACTTGCTCATGGCCAGCATCATCACCTTCGAGCAAGGACCAGACCTCCCCGAGCCATGGAGAAGGTTGTGATTTTGGTGAAGAGGAAGGAGGCCCAGGGTTGCCCTATCCATGCCAGTTCTGTGACAAGTCGTTCAGCCGCCTCAGCTACTTAAAGCACCACGAACAAAGTCACAGCGACAAGCTCCCTTTCAAATGCACGTATTGCAGTCGTCTCTTCAAACACAAACGGAGCAGGGACCGCCACATAAAGCTTCACACAGGAGACAAGAAGTATCACTGCAGCGAGTGTGATGCGGCATTCTCGAGGAGCGATCACCTTAAAATTCACTTAAAGACTCATACGTCCAACAAGCCATATAAATGTGCCATTTGTAGACGTGGATTCCTGTCATCCAGTTCGCTGCATGGTCACATGCAGGTTCACGAGAGAAACAAAGATGGCTCTCAGTCTGCTTCCCGGATGGAGGACTGGAAAATGAAAGACACCCAGAAATGCAGTCAGTGCGAGGAAGGCTTTGATTTTCCTGAGGATCTTCAGAAGCACATTGCAGAATGCCACCCTGAGTGTTCCCCTAACGAAGATCGGTCTGCTCTTCAGTGCGTTTACTGCCATGAACTCTTTGTAGAGGAAACGTCTCTGGTCAATCACATGGAGCAGGCCCATAATGGTGAGAAGAAGAATTCATGCAGCATTTGCTCTGAGAACTTTCACACTGTGGAAGAGCTGTACAGCCACATGGATAGTCACCAGCAGCCAGAGTCGTGCAACCACAGCAACAGCCCATCATTGGTGACTGTTGGCTACACCTCAGTCTCCAGCACCACTCCCGATTCCAATCTCTCGGTGGATAGTTCAACGATGGTGGAAGCGGCTCCCCCTATACCGAAAGGCCGCGGAAGGAAGCGGGCAGCTCAGCAAGTGCCAGATATCACTGGTCCTTCGAGTAAACAGGCAAAAGTTACCTATAGCTGCATTTATTGCAACAAACAGTTGTTTTCCAGCCTTGCAGTCCTGCAGATACACCTGAAAACTATGCATTTAGATAAACCCGAACAAGCCCACATCTGTCAGTATTGTTTGGAGGTGTTGCCATCTCTCTACAATCTGAACGAACATCTTAAGCAAGTCCATGAAGCTCCGGACCCAGGACTGATCGTTTCTACCATGCCTGCCATGGTGTACCAGTGCAACTTCTGCTCTGAAGTGTTCAATGACCTCAACACTCTTCAGGAACATATCCGATGTTCTCACGGATTTGCCAACCCTGCTGCTAAGGACAGTAATGCATTCTTTTGTCCCCATTGCTACATGGGATTTCTTACAGATTCTTCTCTGGAAGAGCATATTAGACAAGTCCATTGTGATCTTAGCAGTTCCCGTTTTGGTTCCCCTGTGCTCGGAACCCCAAAAGATCCAGTGGTGGAAGTGTATTCCTGTTCTTACTGTACAAATTCTCCAATATTTAATAGCGTTCTTAAATTGAACAAGCATATCAAGGAGAACCATAAGAACATTCCTTTGGCACTGAATTACATCCATAATGGAAAAAAATCCAGAGCCATGAGTCCCTTATCTCCTGTAACCATTGAGCAGACCTCTTTAAAGATGATGCAGGCAGTTGGAGGTGCTCCCCCTCGTCCTGCAGGTGAATACATTTGTAATCAGTGTGGTGCTAAGTATACTTCCTTGGACGGTTTTCAGACTCATTTGAAAACACATCTTGACACCGTCCTGCCAAAACTGACCTGCCCTCAGTGCAACAAGGAATTTCCCAATCAAGAGTCCCTGCTGAAGCATGTTACCATTCATTTCATGATCACCTCAACCTACTACATCTGTGAAAGCTGTGACAAGCAGTTTACTTCTGTGGATGACTTGCAGAAACACCTGCTGGACATGCATACATTTGTATTCTTCCGCTGCACCTTGTGCCAAGAGGTTTTTGACTCCAAGGTCTCTATCCAGCTACACTTGGCTGTGAAGCACAGCAATGAAAAGAAGGTATACAGATGTACGTCTTGCAACTGGGATTTCCGCAATGAGACTGACCTGCAGCTTCATGTTAAACACAACCACCTGGAGAACCAAGGCAAAGTGCACAAGTGCATCTTCTGTGGCGAGTCCTTTGGTACAGAGGTGGAGCTGCAGTGTCACATTACTACGCACAGCAAGAAGTACAACTGCAAGTTCTGCAGCAAAGCTTTCCACGCTATCATCTTGCTGGAAAAGCACTTGAGGGAAAAGCATTGTGTTTTTGAAACAAAAACTCCAAACTGTGGGACGAACGGGGCAGCCGAGCAGGTTCAGAAAGAGGAAGTGGAGCTCCAGACCTTGCTGACAAATAGCCAGGAGTCCCATAACAGCCACGATGGCAGCGAAGAAGATGTGGACACATCTGAGCCTATGTATGGCTGTGACATTTGTGGAGCAGCTTACACCATGGAGACTCTCCTGCAAAACCACCAGCTTCGAGACCACAACATTCGGCCTGGAGAAAGTGCCATAGTGAAGAAAAAGGCTGAACTCATCAAAGGGAATTACAAGTGTAATGTGTGTTCTCGAACATTCTTCTCCGAAAACGGGCTCCGAGAACACATGCAGACACACTTGGGACCAGTGAAACATTACATGTGCCCGATCTGCGGTGAGCGGTTTCCATCTCTTCTGACTCTTACTGAGCATAAAGTCACACACAGTAAGAGCCTGGACACTGGAAACTGCAGGATTTGCAAGATGCCCCTCCAGAGCGAGGAGGAATTTTTAGAGCATTGCCAAATGCACCCTGACTTGAGGAACTCCTTGACGGGGTTCCGCTGCGTGGTGTGCATGCAGACTGTGACCTCCACGCTGGAACTGAAAATCCACGGCACGTTCCACATGCAGAAAACTGGAAATGGTTCTGCCGTGCAGTCCACGGGTCGCGCGCAGCATCTCCAGAAACTGTACAAGTGTGCTTCCTGCCTGAAGGAATTCCGTTCGAAACAGGATTTAGTGAAACTTGACATCAACGGTCTGCCATATGGTCTGTGTGCTAGCTGTGTTAATCTCAGTAAAAGTGGTAGCCCAAGTGTCAACATCCCTTCAAGCAGTAACAGACAAGGCATGGGCCAAAATGAGAACTTGAGTTCCATTGAGAACAAAAGCAAGGCAGGGGGACTGAAGACTCGATGTTCTAGTTGCAATGTTAAATTTGAATCAGAAAGTGAACTCCAAAACCATATTCAGTCAATCCACAGAGAGCTTGTTCCAGACAGCAACAGCACACAGCTGAAAACACCACAAGTATCTCCAATGCCCAGAATCAGCCCCTCCCAAACTGAAGAGGTAACCCTTTTTTCTTTGCTCTTGACACTTTCCATCCTGTTGGAAAAAAAGCCCCCCTTTTCAAGCCGTCTTGTCACCTATGAAATGCTTAGGCTGAACCATGTTCCATTCCTATCCGTAGCCACTAGCTAGTAATTACTTGTTTCTTGGTATGCCTTACATCTTGGATTGAGTTGTGCGGAATAGGACTAATTCCAGTCTCCCTAGGATATTGTCTTCTGTATCACTGAGGAGACCTGTCTTCATGCCAGCACAACTGAGATCTGGAATCTTATCCTAACTCTGTTAACGCATTGGAATCCCCAGCTAGGAGTTGTGCTTACGGCAGGGAGCATTAATGGCAGAGGAGTAGAATACAGTCAGCCAAAATGCTGGCATAAGGGGTGGATTTTTAAAAAATATTTGGGAACAACAAATTGATGTGGGTTTGCTTTTTGGTTTTGGTTGTGGGTTTTCTTGTTCTCTCCTTTTTCTTCTCTCTCTTTTTTTTTTTTTTTTTTTGTAAATTGTATTGTAGACATTCGTTTTTCCCTCTTATAGCATATTTGGATTAAGTAGAATTGCAACACTAGCCTAAGGTAAATTGGGAAATGAGTCCTTCTGATATAATTCCTTGTTTTACTTTTCTTTCCATTCGTGATGAACAACATTTTGATGTCAATGAAGCACCTTAGTGTCTAATGCTTGAAATCCCATTAATGCGGTGTACTTTAGAACGTAAAGATTTGAGAAGAATAAAAAAAAATAAATGGTAAAAAAAAATATTTCAGAAAAAAATAAAAATAAAAAGGCTCAAACTCTTGAAAGATCTCATCTACCTCTTCAGACACCATGATCAAGTAATAATGGCTGTATGGGGAGTAGTGGGGAAGGGTAGGGGAGTCACTTACTGAGGGCAGGTAGTCTGTTTTATCTTCAGAAATATTATCAATAGAATGACCTACAGTTAATATTTTAGGCATGGTATCTTGCATAATGACCCCTTGTAGTTCAGGAAGCCTAAAAACACAGCACAAACAAATTATAAGAAGTAATAGCTTTTGCTTTAAGAAAGCTTTTAACCTGTAATGGTGCGAGTATGGTGCAACCCATCAGTGTGAATGCATATGGATACCCTGTGGTTAAGGAGCTGCTCTTCCATCACTCTCCTTGCTTCCCTGTTTGTAAGCCCATCTGTTGGGTAAGAAATCTCTTAGCCTATTATCCAATAGACATGTGCAAGCCAGAGGGCAGGAAGAAGACAGAGAGGAAGGAGGGGTGATACATAAGGGTACGTGTGCCAACAGGTACCTGTTTGTGGAGCTGCTGAGAACATAGCTGGAGGAGGCTGGAAGGAGGCCACTGAGGCAGCACAGGACCTGGAGTGCCACCAAGAGGGAACTGGAGTTGGGAAAGGAGGGTGAAATACCAGGCAGGATGTGTCCACCAGGGAAGGACCCCATGGTTTCATGGCTTCTGCATCTCCAGCGTGCAAGTTGGGTGTCAAGGGGATACACCTGGGGAATGGGATGTGGTGTGGAGTTTATGGGAGGAACAGATAGTTAGACTGAGAAGAACTGGTCTAAGGAAAACCTTTTCAAAGAAGAGGGAAAAGGAATGGCTCCCATTAGTTGCAGTTCAGACCACTGAATGTCCTGTAGTATTGCTGTTGAGTAGAAATCAAAGGATGACCAGCTGTAAGTTTTTGATAGATTCAGAGTCATCCTGTTTTCTCTTTGTCATCTTTCCCCAAAAGACTGCTTGAAGTCTCTCTTCCCAGTCACATTGGAAGCCAATTCCTGCTACCTTCAAGCACAATGGGAATCATGCATGTTAAGACAGTTAACAGGATAAGAAGATGTTACCAAGTTGGCTTTCTCTTGCTTGTAAACAAGAAAAAGAGATTTAGGTGTTCTCGGTGGTGATATAAGGTCAGTTACCTTCAGTGTCATCAGTGAATCTTCTTGTACTTGGATGAGGTATACTCAGAGTTCTTGTATCTTCTTCTGATTGGCCTCATGTTTCTCTTCTTGCTCTTTTTTGACTTTTATCTTAGAAATGTACTTAAGATGAAAAAGCCTTTTAAACCAGAGCAAGATTATTGAATAGCATTTGCATGCTTTCAAATCACCATTTGCCCCCCAACTCCATTCAGAGCTCTTAAACTGATTTTTCAGTGCCTGTGGTTCTAGTCTCCACATAAGTAACCTAGACTTTCATATACTTTTCTCAGGGGAAGCACAAAGCTATCAAGTTCCTGATAAAGCATTAGTACTTTTGGAAACCATAAATGCATGTTTGTAAAATCTTGAAAGATAATTTATTTTTCTAACAGATATTACTGGTTTCAAATTGTAGTGATGCAAGCATTATAGCAAAATTGAAAGTGGTGATACACAAATGTTTAAAACTATAGATTTGATATCCAGGCTGAGGGAATGAAAACATAAGCATATAACACAAACAGTAAAAACAAATTGGGTTTGTAAAAGTTATTATTAGGCAGTGGCTTTGTTACTCCACTGAAAGAATATGTGTCGAATTGAATGGGATGTTGAAAATGGCTATTTAAACATGCTATTTTGGGGGAAGTTTCAATCCCCCAAAAATCATATTAAGGAGTAAAGGTTTCATTTGCGTTATTTATAGTCGTGTGGTTTGAGTTGTCAGACTTCAACTAATGAACATTTCACTCAGGGAAGTGGTTATCAGAAAATTAACAGTGCTGAATACCCTGTGTTACTCAATTAAAAGAATACTATGCTAAGAGGACCAGAAGATATCTTTTTAAGAGAAAAGATAACACCAAAAATGTGACTTCTGGTTTCTTGGCCAAGTATTCTTATTCTTGAACTGGAACACTTCTTGTAAGCCTGTACACAATAATGTGATAGGATGTGATTGCCTTAACATAGCCCAATGTTATCAGCTGAGATAACACCTTCTGAACTCCCCCTGCTTGCTATGTGAAACATGTTAACCTGAATCATCTTCACTGCAAGTTACCTTTCAGTTGAGACAGGAAGTGATGCCCAGTGCTCATCATCAGTTACAACAACTCAAGGAACAGGTCAGAACTGATTAAGTCCATGATATTGGTGAATCTATAGAACCCATAAACTATCAAACAGACTTAAAGAGGCAGATTGTGGATAAATAGCTATTGAAAGAATTCTAAAATTGGTAAATGCGTAGTATTATTTGGACTTAATAAGTTGCTGAAAACATGCTGTAGATTTCTTGTAAAGATCCTAAATTATTGGAAGTATGCTGTTAGGCTAGGATAACAATCGTGCTGTCATTTAGTGCTTAAAAGTGGAGAACAAGGTTTGATGTGATAGTGAATTGGAAATTAGACATCAGTCCTTTTTCTTTCACTTGTTTTCTTGTTGACTTAGACAAATCCACTTGAACATTTTTGTTTCATTTTCCTTGAGAAAATAAGGTTGGTAGTTCCCAAAAAGTGTGTTGCCGTGCTTAATCACAACACATTTCTTTGTAAAGCACTTGGAAGATGAAAAGCTGTCTTCAAAAAAAAATATGCATCTATGCCTCTCTCGTTTCCCCTTAATGTGTTGCCATGTACCTAATAAGAAAATTCCTGACTCAGCAGAAAGTGTGCCTTTACTTTTGAAGCTTAACAACTTCTGTACATGCAGAACCACACCAGCATAACTATACAATAATAATTATACTGTTAACTGCTTAGCTAGCAGGGGAGGGGGGAATGGACTCTGGCTTAAACCAACACCTTATTGGTAAAGCCTATCCATGCTAAAGCTTGTCCATGTGAGCAACCGTGCTCAGTTTGGGGTCCTGTTGGTACCATCCAGAGTAGATGCTCAGCAAGCATAATTGCTTCTGTAAGTAGCTGAATGTGAAGCTCGTGTGAATACTATATTACCTGTGACAATGCAGAAAGTCCATCATTAATAATACAAGAACATGCTGGGTTTTCTGGTCTTGAGAAAGGAAGGGGCAGTGCAGATTCACTGCCAATTACTGCAGGAATAAAAATGCTTATGTAGGTGTTGCAAAAGGCTTGCAGAAACTCGCTGTAGCAGAGTATCAAAAGTGCTGAACAAAGGAGAAGAGAACTAGCAACTGTCAAACCAGCTGAAGAACAGGATGAGTGTGAACCTGGGGCTGCTCTTCTGTCCTGTTGTGGTTGTGCAGAGGTGTGTGCCAGGATGGGCATGTCACAGCAGGGGACACTGGGCACATCACAGCACCATTCTGGAAGGAGCTATCAAAGTGCAGGCTGACAATGAGCTTGTGAAGATGGGGATCACAAAATTCAGATGCTGCAGAGAGTTGGTGTCTCCCTGAATCCCAATTTACTGACCTCAGATGAATCCTGAGATTGTATCGACCTGGGACAAAGACTGGAGCTCAGGTAGGTGTACTGTTTTACCATTACTTTTCTTTCTCTTTATTCATGGGCCCTGAATCTACCTTTCTTCTCTTACTACGCCTGCCCCCAGCCCCAGCCCCACCCCTCAAAAGACTGCCAAGCTCACAAAGACAGAAAACAGGAACTGCCTTTTGAAGTAGCTGATTTGTTTCAACAGCAGGCACTGGCAGTCAGAGGCGGAAAGAAGAGAGAAAAGACTGTGAGCAACCCAGAAATGTTCCCAGATGCATGCTTTTGGCAGGGCAGATAGTAGCATTTTAGCAACATAAATCACCGTGCTTTTAACTGAAAAAATACACAAATTAATAGTCATGCATTTAATTGAAATATAGAAAGAAATTAAAATAATCCTCCTCATCAGCAACCCAAGCTGATCATTCAGACTATGGGATTTTTATGAATAAGCACATAAACTTGTAATGTAAATAGAGGAACTAGTGCCTTGGGTTTCCTGTCAGTGAATTCAGGCCCAGAACAAGTGATTTTCATGCTGGATTTTGGATTCAGGGATGGAAAAAGGTAAAGAAGGTTTGTTGCTGGCACAAAGAATTGGCTTTGAAATAGTTTGTGGAACTAATCTGTGGCAAACATATTTTCTGCTTCTGGAGTTTCAGAATGAATTCACTAAAAATATCAGGTTTGCCTTCTGGCATCATTTTGGCATCATTTTCAGGAAGGTATTATTTAAGATGTGTACACATATACTTTTAGAAAGGGCTATACTGTTTTTCTGGCCACAGTAGGCCACTTCACATTACCATATGCTCTAATTTCTGGTAGTACCACTCATGGAGTAGCTGACAAGATAGGGGATTAAGCATTTCTCTTCCCTTTGACTCTTACACTTTCACTAGTGAGCTATCAGACAGAGCCCTCTCTGCATTTAACAAGGATAGTGTTATTTATTACCCTGTTGCTGTAAAGCCTAATGAAGTTAAGCAGCAAATTTCCCACCTTCTCACACTCACCAGCCTGTGAAAGGAGCCCCTTATGTTGGCTGGGGGCTGCTGAACAGAAGCAAGAGGGAAAATGGTAGTGAGTTTTTTAGTTTCTTGTCTACTAATCATTAAGATCTAATGCTGTTTGTCTGTCTTGTTATTTGTCAGATGCTTCAGTTGGGGAATTTGGACCTTCTTCACACCTGTGGAAAACTTTGCATCAGAGGAAGAAAGGATGATGTGTTCTTTGAACTTTACAAGAGCCCCAAGCCAAGATTTCCATTCAACAAGGTGGGGGGAGGAGAAAAAAATCTCCTTGAAGAAAGCAGAAGAACAGGAGAGGGACACAAAACTGGATGAAGACATTAAGCAGCTCTAGAGTGGGCAAATGTAGATTCAGCAAAGGTTTATGAGACAAAACGTCCTGAGATGTGTGCTTCAACAGGTCAGCTGGCCGAGTGACCAGGGTAATATGCAACAGTTTCCCTTCCACACAGCCCCTGTGGAAAATCAGAATAGCGATGAGTATTTGTACTCTGACCTCAGAATCATGTAGAAACAGCAAGGTTTTTCTCCTGTTTTTCTAGCCTGATTATCTTTGGGAACAAGACAAGATAAATCATGGTATGTCTTTTTGTTCCTTGCATACCTCTAGGGAATTCTCTCTTCTCCCTCTAACTTCTGAATTCAGTTTCAACTGAAACTTTATAGCTGAGCAGGAATATTAAAATCTATAAGGTTTTTAAAATTTTGGGAAGAGAGGTGAGCCACCAGATCATGGAGTCTAGACAGGCAAGAAGCCCTATAGAGATCCAAACCAGGAAGATCTCTTTAACTGAAGTTCATACCTTTTTTTTTTTTTTTTTTTTTTTAATGCAAAAGTCAATCAGTCACAAGAAGTGAAGCTGTAAGAATCTATGATCTGCTCTTTGTGGTGCTCAAAGAATAACTTCTTAACTGAGTGTAAATGTTTTTGAGAAGTGTTGTGTTTTTCATTTTTTTAACCACTGCTCAATAAAGCTGTTTTATGTAATGTGTATATTATTTGTCTCAGACAACAAACATAACACCCAAATTTGTCACTCTGTCATCAGGAACATAAAATGGGCTAACTGTTAATTTAAAATGAATGTGTATCGCCAGTACTGCTTGTTCCATAAAGTTGTGCAAAATGAACATAAATGAACCACCTGATAGGTGACATCTTGTAGAGTCCTCTTGTTTGACCTCCTATAACTCTGTGATGACTGGTAATTTGTCTTATGCCTGATTGTTCAAAACCATTGGATACTTTTTTTCTCCTACCAATCCCATCTTCCACTTACTCCATTTACTGCATTGTTTTACAAATTACTCTATAAAATACAACTGTAGATATGACAGCAGAAACATGTGTCCTGCTGTCAGTCCTTGCTATGGGACATATCAGGAGAAGAGTCATTGGGCACAAAGTGAAACACAGGATGTTCCACCTGAACATCTGAAACCACTTTTTCACTATGAGGGTGACTGAGCACTGGCACAAGTTACCCAGAAGAGGTTTTGGAGTCTCCCTCCTTGGATATATTCCAAAGTTGGCTGGACATGGTCCTGGGCAAGCGGCTCTAGGTGCCCTTGCTTGATCTTGGGGGTTGGACAGGATAACTTCCAGAGAGGTCCCATGCAACCTTAACCACTCTGATTCTGTGATTTCCACTGTCCTTTTGGCCTGACTACTAGGTGCACATTGATGTTATCTTGTTATCCCTTGGTGGTTAAACCTTTGTTGCTAGAATAGGCTTCATAAGACAGGAAATGAAAGAGTGGGGCAACTCATTACAGTCCTGCCAGTAACAATGGGTGAATCTGGAGGAAAAAGCAGCAGCCTGCAGTTTTTATTGGAGACCTAAATTCCTCAAGATGAAAGCCTCACATGCACTCATTGATCATTCTTAATGCCTGTGAAATGACTCCAAAGAGTCACTTAAAAATATAGCCACTTACAGATGCAGCCATTTAAAAGTTGCTTGTTGCTTGTGTACTCAAAAACAAGGTGGAAGGTAGGAAAGAAGGAGACTATTTTTCCCCTCTGGTTATGCTTCCAAAATGTTGGTATCCTGTGTGGGAAGGACTTCCTCTGTTTCTTGCCTGTTATCCAGATTCAACATTCTGTGCTAAAAGGCACACCTAATGGCTTTTCAGAGCTGGAAGGTCACCTCTTCCCATCTACATTTTCCAAGAGGAAATGGGGTGGTTCACTAACAGAGCCTGGTCTGAGACTCCAGCCTTCCAGATATCCTTTTTTAACCTGTGTTTCCACTACAACAGTCCTATTTTGGTTTCTGTTCTGATGGATAAGTAAGTTTAGTGCCAAACTCCAGGAACATGTCTGTCTGCATGTGTGCATCTTGCAACTGTCGCTGGCTGACTTGCAGTTGATCCTGTCTTGCTGCTTGGTGCTTCTCTCATAGGACTGGTCAGGGAATATCTGCAACACCTGATGATTTTCCTGCTCTCTCTCTGTTAACCATAGTCCTTCAGCTTATGTTCCCTGCTTCACATCTGGTAGTCCATGTAATGGTGGGTAAAGTCTTACAAACCTAGAAATATAACTTTCTGTTTCTGAAACAAGTTCTGTGATCTTTCTCTGACAGGAAATAGTAGATTGAAGGCCATGGAAAAAACAAGTTAACTTATTACAGGACATACCTAAGAGAAACTTCTGAAATTTTAAGCAGCAGTGTGAAAGTATAAGATTATGAAATGTTACAGAGGGAATTTTTGGAGGTTTCTGTAATTCCCTTAGAGGAGAGCAAGAAAAACTGCTAGACACAAATCACTGTGGGTAGTGATGAAGACTGGCTCAGTGGCATGCTTGTTTTGCTGGTACACCACTTCCTTGGGCAGCTGTGCTGCTCCAGCAGAGGTTTTCCAACTGGGCATGCAGTCAAGCATCCTTGCAATGTCAGCAGCTGTGTGCCTGCTCAGATGCTACCAGTATATTTGCTAACATTGATGTGGCCTAACAGTATCCACACAGGGTGGTACTATAATTACAGCAGTATGATTGTGGAATTCTCTTCATGGCATATTTTGTGGTGTAGGCGAGCCTTTGTAAAACCCCAGTCTTGCCAGTGTTATGTGAAGCCTTCATTTGTGCAGTCCCATCGACTTGCACAAGTGCAGAGCTAATTGCATGAGAGGGATCTAAGGGGCTTAATCCCTCTCCTGATATTTCCATGAAAATTAATTTCTTATATATTATGTATGAGTAATATATTTCTGTTTGTACATTAATATTAATCTTGCATATTTTTTAGCACAACTGTTCTGTAGGACTGAATTATTGTGATAAGTAGTAGCCCAGATTTCTTCAGGAATAAAGGTTGAGTTGAAAGTGGACAAGAAAGGGCAGAAAAAGTGTCTTGAGTCACACTTTAGAAAGTGAAATTAAACAGCATTAATTTTCCATAGTGTGGGAGAAAAGTGTTTTTAGTGTTCAGATTAACTAAACAAAACAAGGTGTATAAAAAGCCCCCAGTTTTGCCTTTCTTTTAAAACCCAGAGAGCTTTTGCAAAATTTGTGATGGTGAAAAGAGACAAAAGAGTATTCTCTTGTGCGTACTTGCAAACTATTAATTTTATTGGGCTACATCTGTTGCTGATTGTTGGTGAAGAAAGTAGTGGCTTTATTGAATGGCAGTCTGTCTCAGTATGTCTTTTTTAAAACAAAGGAGAAGAAAAAAGAGACAGGAAAAAAAGAAAAAAAAAAACAAAATCTATCAACTTACTCAGAATATCAGCTTTTTGCATCTCAACCTGCCAAGTCATGCTCTACTGCCTGTGCTTTAATGCCACATCATCTGAAAAATTATCAGCACAGTCTCAGTTGTAGGGTCTCCATAATGTCCATAGCCACATAGCTGCTCTGAGACTGAGATGCTGAATGTTAGGATGCCTGTTGGTGAGTTTGCAGCTCTCTGGCTTAAGAATGCCTCATCCTGGAAGCCTTCTTTGATCTGAAGTGCAGTGTAAGGAGACAGAAAGAGTTAGGGATGCTGACAGAAAACTCAGTTGTTGACATGGTAAGCTCCAGATTCCTGAGCATTGCTTAACACATACACATGCAGTGCTTAGAGGCCCAGCTTCACCCAGGCTCAGGCTGTAAGGTAGAAAGTCATAACACATATTAGTTTTTCAGATCCCACATTAAATTCACAGTACTTACAGCTCTTTGTACTCATAAACAATGTAAACCTGATCTGAAGTAATTAAAAATATATGTACACAGCCCATACTGCTGGGTTTTAGAGTCCCTTTTCTGACTTCATCACTTCAGTACTGAGTTTCAAAGACCAAGAGAGAATTGTAGGATTAGAACCTAGAGAGAGATGTAGGATTAGGGAGCTTGAAGGGGAGAGATGAGATTTTTAAAAGCTGCAGATGTGGTTCTTTCTGTGTGGGATGTGAGCCTTTGTAAGGTAATGCACTTCATCAGCTAGGGGAAGGAAAGGTTTGTAACTAAGAGACATTGAAGACTGACATGATTATATGCAGCATCCAGAATGCAAAGGTGAAAGACAGAAGAGCAGACTGTAAGATTTCAAGCAGGTTGGAGAAAGAAGGACTGCTAGGACAAGCATTTGTATTTCTGCTTGAATGCACTTCATGTATTAAAGAACTAAGTAACCATAGTGAAGGATATTAGAAAAGAAAATAACATTTTTCTCCATTTTTCATTTTGTTTTTCATATGGGATTGATTTTCTGTCTCCAGCCATGCACTCAGACCCTAGAATACTTAAGATCCTGCTAAACAAAAGGAGAACAGAAAAAATCTTCATAAAATCCTAAAAATGCATCTTTTTAATGACAATCAGGAAATACTACTTAAAGGGTGTTCTATTTGCAATGAGAAGAGTTAGCAATTAGTCCGTTCAGAAAAAATGCAAGCTGACAGTGCCCCATAAGCAAGATAAATAGCTAACTATGCAGTGAAACTGTCTAACATATGCTTAGTTCTTTTAGAGCTTAAGGTTGACAAAATAAGCATCCAGGAAGATAGAAAAGAAATCCTCAATTAAGGTACTGTCAAAAATAATCTGAGCTATGATGAAAAATGGCTAAATGGACAAATAGGCTGGGACCGTGGTTGCTCTTGTGCCTCATGCAGGGCCAAGCACACTGCTAACACTTAATGAAATAATAATGTAAAAAATCAGCCGGCAGCATCAGGAGTTAGCACTGGCAAGTTGATGTAGTTAGTGTGCAAGTTATAATTTGCTTTTGTATATGATTTGTTGGGAGCACAAACATGGAAGCTATTCACTTTCTTTCATCAGGTTACTTTTCTCTTGGTTTAACAGGTTGAATTAACTCCACCCTGGATTTAATGTGAGGGAACCAGCGAGTGAATGGTTGGTCTAGGAGAGGGGAATGGGAGGTGTGGCTGGTGTGCTAGGGATGTGGGAGGTGTGCTGTTGGCAGCAGCAGGTTGGCTTGGCTGTGTCACTGATCCATACTCTTGGTCTGTGCTGAAACTAAGTGGAAAAAGCCTCGAAAATCCCCTTTACTGGTGTAACAAGGGAAACATAGTTGTAAATGGGAGGCTGTTGTGAGGAGAACAGGTACACATCAGAGTAATTTTCAGTTGCATTCAAATAGAGGTTTGAAAGGACTGTGGAATAAAGTAGGGATGCCTGCAAGTCAATATACAAAAGAGGAAATGTAGACATGGTGTATTAGAAACTGTAAGACATATTTTTGGTTACTTCATATAGGGAATAATTCTTCAGTTAGAAGAGGTATATAGGAGATCTAGAAGTGGAATATCTAATGAAGGAAAACAATACTGTTGAAAAAATGCTTGTAGCATATCCTCCCCGTGGGGAAGAATGAATAGGGATTAGGTGTAATATAATGGAATACAGTATACAAAAATTGACATAGAAACACAGAAAAGTATCCATCCCCAAATTCTCAGAGAAAGTAGCTGAAGATAAAAGGAGACACTAAGCAGATAAATTTGCAGACTTTTAGAAGAAATATCAACAGCCTTGGAAAAGGCTACTAAACAGACATTTAACAGGGGATATAAGGATTATGTATGAAATTACATGTTTGTGAGCTTGATTTAAACAATGAGGAACATGACAGAAAGGTTAATCAACGACATGATAGAGGAAGGCTTAGAAATTTTGGATTTAATGAAGGATGGACAGCAAAGATTCGTGAAGGGAGGATCATGCCTAAAATTTTGATAAAGAGTATTTTGAGAGCTACAAGTACTGACAGGGAAGTCTATGAACATGATCTACCAGGATTTTAGCAAAGCTTTTGAAAAAATATAGTACAAAAGACTATCATCTGTTGGGTGAATATGCATGGTGTAGGGAGAGCTACTTTGATTAAAAAAGAAAGGCAACATTAACCTGGATGTGGAAAGCATAGGAGTCTTGTGAATTGAAGCAGTTAAGGTTAGAGGGATGTGAATAATGGAAAGCCTTAAGAATCACTATTTGCACCACTTTTATTGAATTTATGCAGTGTATCAGTAGTCTGGAAGAAAAAAAGTATGGTAAGATGATGAAATTCACTGACAGTACAAAACTGGGAAAATGGCAGAAAAAATAGGCAGGTGATAAAATTCTGAATGGCTGAGAAGGATGTGGAGCATGGGCAGATCTTCAGAATACTTCTGAACAGAACTGTAAATCCTTTAGCAGAGTGTTTATTAGCTGTTTTGCTTTGTTTTTAAAGCAAATTAAATTCCAGATGGAACTGAAGTACCAGTTGAAAGACTATATTCTTGGGCAGCTCATAAACGCAGCAAAACCTTGTTTGACATGACACGGACACTATGGACATCTTTATTGTAAGGAAATCCTGAAAACTGCAAAGTGACAAGTGAGGATCAGGATAATACTTAAAGGTCTAGGTGACATTAATTATTCGAAAGGTTAGAGAGACATGCATATGTGCTGCATGGATAGGAGGCCCGATCCAAAGCTCATTAAATGTAGTCATAGAGAAGCTTTGCATGCCTCAAGGCTTCAAATTGGGTCTGAAAACTGGAATGAAAAAGAACAAGAATACAAGAGTCAATGTGGTTGCCCAGTGCTCATGTCAGTCCTCTAGTCCAAGCAGTTTTGCTTCTAGGACAATTTTGAATGGTCCCAGGAATGACTTGGGCCCCGGATTTGTACTTGGCATGCAAGAGACAAGTTGGCACTTGGGTTCCTGACAGGAGGGATTTTATGAAGGATTGTGGGATTGTTTATTGAAGAGTTGTGCTTATTTTATGAAAAATGGAAGTTACAATGATGTAAGAAATAAAAGGAAAATGATCAAATGCTTACTTAATCCCATCTGATAATGCATGTGCCATTCTCCTCTGGAACAAATCTTGGGAAGTTTTGCAGCAAGGCACAGCTTAACTAGCACCTTACAGCTTCTCCAGATGCTGTACTGGCCCTGTCTGAGTCCATATGGAAATGTGCTGGTCAGGTTCTTCTGCAGCCCACCGTTGCTAGTATGACATTTCTCTGTAACAAGAAATGTGTGTCGGTTTGTTTTTCTGTTCAGAGGGGAGAATGAGAGTGCTGGTGTATTTCTGTCTCTGGCAGGAGGCTGACGGATGTCCTCTGGCAAACGCAGCGGTGGCAGGTTAGGCTGTAAGTGCTCCGAGCTGTCCACCCTTCATCTTTGTGTGGAGCTGATATGCCCTGGGCTGTGAGCTGGAGCAATAAGGCCTGGGTGCCTGCTCCGTCCTGCTGAGTCCTCCCTTGGTGACTTGGGCAGAGGGACAGGGAGCTCAGCTGGGGCTCCATCACTGCGAGCAGCCGCAGCAAGGCCAGGCAAGGACAGCTGTCACAGCCCTGCTTTTCTTTCTGTGGGGAGCTATCCTGTGCTAAGGGCTGGAGACACTCGAGAGACTCAGGTGGCTCCTTCAGTCACGACCCAGGCTTCCTGCCTGGCAAGGGAGGTGGAGCTGCCCCTGTGCTCGTTTCTGTCTTCTTCCTCCAGGTTTCCCCTTTCTGGGGCCATGTAGTGAGGAGGGGACAGATCTACCCCAGCCTCATTCTGGTAGGGAGCTGTGAGCAGCCACAAAGCACATCAGGACCCAGGAGCTCCTGTGAGCACTCGCGCGTCCTGTCGGCCTGACAAAGCTTGTGAGACTAAGATGTAACTTGCAATGAAAAAGAACCCCTTTAGAATGTGAAACATATGGAAATAAGTATGTGTTTTTTGTTCAACATGGTGTGAAAATGACTGGGTTTGATCACTTTGAAAATCTAAGAGTAAATGGAATTTACTGAGTTTGCTTTTAAAATCAAAACTTAACCATGTGCAAGTTTAGACACTTTGAGATGACTGTGTCGAGCTAATAAAAGTTGATGTCAACATTTTAGCATATGTTTGGATCACAAAAAAGAGCTAGGTCTTGATCAAGCAGCAGTCACAAAAACATTCTTTCCTTCATGATAAAAAGAAAACCTCTGCGTGTGATTCTGCAAATACGTCAGATCATTTGAAGAAGCTAGCAAGTGCTAGTAAATTATTATTTTTGTTGTTGTCAAATGAGTTGGTTTTTTTGGGCTTGAGACTTCAAAGAAAACCCCAACCTTTGTATATTCTGTCATTATGTGCATCAGTCATAATTTTGTGGACAAATCTTGACATGAACTCTGCATTACTGTGCTAACAAGAGAAAAGACCAGCCATTAAGTTTATGTTTCTTTGTTTTTGAACAAAGTCACATATCAGAAATAATGCTAGGGGTATGCTAATAAACAATATATAGTGCCAGTCATCAGGGAGTAAGAAATATTTTCTAACTAGTTCTAAAGGGAAACAATGTTTTAAAAAAAGGGAGAGTGATTGTTATTTATGCAATATTGTTGTTCTATATGTCAGCATCAAAAAGCATCTTGTAAAGAGCTTAGCATAATAAATCTTTGATCGTGACTGTCATTATTTAGAGGTCTTTGATAGATCTAGATGTAGTACAGTAAGGTTAAATTTACCAGCATGTAATAAGAAGACCTTAGACTGCATCTGAAAGTCTATCAGTGTTACCAGTATGGTCACACCAGAAGAAGGGGAAAAGTACTGTATTTTCTAAAACAGCAGGCTTTATGAATTGTAACTGCAAAGCTAAGTCAAAGCAGATTTATTTTCTGGGTGCCCATTGATTTTATTTGTCTACATAAAGATTTAACTTGGTTACATTTCAGAAAACTGAAGTCTCTTTAAATGAGAAACAGCAAAAAAGGCTTATTGTTTCCACCAAGAAGCAACACAACACATTTTGTTATTGTCATGAAGAAAATTAAAATAGCCTCTGTGTATGAGAAGCAATAGGAGATTTGTAAAGTAGAGCCCACAGGAACACTTAATTTCAGAGCTGACTTTGATTAGTCACTAATTTTGCAGTTAACTTAGTAAGAAAAAATGACATATGTTGAAAAAGGCTTTATATTCCTTCCTAAGGGCTTGTAGTAGAAAGATGCATAATGGATGGGCACTTGATCTGTATGGGACAGGGCATCTAATATTAGACACTGATAACAAATCCAGCAAGTCTTTAATAATTCTTAGAGTCAGGGAAAAAAAATACACAACACCTTTTTAAAAAGTATGATAATACCAACTACATAACATTCTTCAAAAGTTAAAAATATACAAAACAAGCTTTATTTTTTATGCACATTATCCAGTGAATCTTACTTCTTCCCCAACTAACGTATATGAAATCTGTGATTTACTACATCTGTACCAGTTTTTGGTACCATTATGTTCCTAAAAATATATGTTTTTATTTTTTACTTTTTTATTATTATTATTTTTGATAGTGTAGGCAAGGTGTCTGTGACTGTACAGAAAGATGCATGTCTCCTGAACTGCTAGCTTGATGTGGCATTTCAAGCCTTACTTTGCCTTCACTAATTCTTCAGAACAACAGTTGAGCTCTCCAGGACTGTTACCTTAGGACTTTGGCCCTTGATGCTACAATTATGCAGTTGAATAATTTTATGAATTTTGCTTGTCTCATTAGATGCCTAGAAAATTGCAGATTTGAAGTCTTAGGATGAAAAAGCAAAATCTTCACTTTTAAAGCATTGTTTTCTGATCTTTGGCCAATTTACGTCAAGAAAACAACAAGAGAAAATAAAATCATGTTTCTAGGATGTTACTGTCTTAATCTGTAACATCTTGGACAAGTGATACACCTTGTAGAAAACTGAAATAGCAGATCTATTTTGAAAGACACCGAGGCACAAGTAAAAGACTTTTCCTGTGCACCAGAGAGAGCAGAGTAATACATTTCCTTGTTCATAATGAAATTTTATCTATATACCCTGTGATTTTTAAGTAAATCAGGCCCCATCTAATGTGGCTGGAAGGGTTGCTTTCTGGCTGATTTCCAGCTAGCCTCCCTAGCTTTAGTACCGATAGGTATTGAAACTACTGCCTGAATCCAGTAACCATTTGTCCACCCTAACGAGGACTTTTCCCTCCTTGAATGATGGCAATATGATGGACCGTTTAAAATGTATGTGCAGAGGAGATTCTGCAGCCCCACTGAGGTTGAGGGCGAAGCAAATTTCTGATCTCTGTGTTCTGTTCCTGGCTTCACCCTAGTTCTGTAGTGGGCCTAATCTATTGGTATAAAATGAAGGATTCATATTTATTTCAGTGTTATTTGGATCACATCTCACATTATCCTCATCACATTTTGCCTTCATGAGTATGACACTGGTGTTTTAGCCATACTGATCTTTCCATGGAGTTGGAAAACTGAAAAAAGAAAAAAAAGTAAACAATTTCTACAGAGTTTCAGGAAACTCAGATAAAAGGTGTTACAGAACTGCAGAGTGTTATTATTTAATATTAATAATTAAGCCTTAATGAAAACACTGCTGGAGAGCTTTAAATGACCACTTTGAACTCAGCATTTTGAGTTGTAATGAAATGGTTCCAACTGCATGTTTCAGTAAATTTTATCTACCCTTGTTTCTTTAGAAGAAGACCTACCAGTGCATCAAATGTCAGATGGTTTTCTACAATGAATGGGATATCCAAGTTCATGTTGCAAACCACATGATTGGTAAGTGAAGCACTAAAACTTCTCAAAGACAGATAGCCATTTCTCTTACTCATGATCATCATTGCCTCTAAAATTAAACAGAGTTAAGGAGAAATTAATTGTGCATCCATCAATGATTAACCTAGGCATGATTGATTTTTTTATTCATATTATTAGACTTGATAAAGCATTAGCATATTTTATTTTCTGCAAGGGCTAGTTTAGACTTCTGCAGAGAATTATATATCCACTGCCAGTCAAAACACAGGTGATTAGCAAATTAAACTTCTAATCATTTTTGCATTATTGAAAACAAACTAACAGGAATGGTTAATGAACTGGATGTTAGCTTTCCATAGAGTTTTAGACAGGTTTTAATTTCAGAAGTTATTATGGTAATGACACTACTGTGTACTTCTCAAGCACCTTGGTACCAAAATCAAAACTGGTGAGTTTTTGTCATTAGGAAACATAAATAATTCAAATGGCCATAAAATAATATTGTTTGTTGTGTTTGAGCAGTCTGGAAAAAAATCCTGAGTGTATCTGCATACAATTAAATACTGTCAATTATCTGAAAAAGTAAGGAATTGTAGTATTCAGTAATGGAATCAGCTCTTTAAGGTACAAAAATTTTTTTAAAAAAATCCTTTAGGATTCCTGATCCAAGCCTGGCTTGATGTTTACAAGGCTGTTACAGTTGTAAATTGGAATAAAACAAAAGCTGCTTTTTCTTTGATATTCATATTTTCCTATTATTTGCTTATTCCCCTAGGATTACCCATAATGTTTTCAATTTGGTAACCACTCAGTAATAGCACTAAGAGTTCTATCAGCCAATTAAATTTATCAAGCACATCATTTGCCCACTAATAAGATAACATTGCCAGGGTTATCTCGTTTTGTTTTTAGCCTCTTTTCCAAATTTCATATTTCAGGACACAGATGGATACAACTGATTTTATACTCCTACTTCCTTTATGCCGTTTTTCTTGCTGTAGTAACAAAAAAGCATGGAAAACAGAGACCAAGCTATATGGTGTAGAAGCCAGTAACTAACTACATATCAAACAGAAGAGAATTTATTGTTGTGTTGGTTTGTTGTTGTTGTTGTGTTATTGTTTTTTTATTATTATTTTATATCTTAAAGATACATAGCTTGATGCTATTTATCTCTTTTTACAAGATAACTTAAAGATTTCTTCCATGAGTGCTTGTAATTTGGCTGCAGTATAAAAAAGTTAACATGTCACAGCATGATAGCCCATTTTTTCTTGGTACATTATTAATAAGTTTTAATGTATTTAAAGCACGAACATTTTATATGCTTTTCTGAAAAAGGAATAAACACGAGTGGCAGTTTTGTAAAGGAGCAAAACGATTTGCCTGTTGGATTAAGCCTCAGTTTTGATATTTTGTGTCTTTGGGAAAGAGATAATCTGAGCTGTTTTACAGTATTCAATCTGGGTCAGTAACGTGGAATTATGTAGGTTGTTACTAACAACAGAACTCACCGTATCTGTTGTTTTCTTTGAATCTAGTGTATGACATGTCCTTTACTGTAACGTGTAGTGATACTGAAACATCACAGGGAACACAGACACTGTGGGTAAGGGGTGATGCTGGAATGTCAGTGGTGTGTCTGCTTGCCACCTACCTGCTGTGTGTCTTGCATTTTCAGAGTAGGGCCCTTCTTTTTTCATGAAATACTCAGATGTTCATTTTTTTCTTTCTATTTTCTGGAAGAGATTTAGTAAAGGGTCAGAACAGGAGGAGAGAAAGGAAGAGAGAGTAAGTAAAGCAGGGCAAATCCAGTTAGTTAGCTTCAGCCTGCAGATCTGAAATGACAAAGATTTTCTTAAACCGAGCAATTAACTGCCTATGTGCTATTTCTAAAAGCTGGGGGAGGTTGAATGAGGAAGAGAATCTTTAAAAAATATATTTAATTGTTTTTGTCTGTGTTGTATTTAATCATGCATGATATTGCTTCATGACATAACCATAGTGACACAGATTTAAATGTGCTTAATATAAAACCTTGCCAGTGAAATAGAGAAAGAGCTTGGAAAACATGCAGGGAGATTTGCTGGTCATGCTTGCAGTAATCTGTGTTCAGTGGAAGATTCTTATCTGCGCTGCCAGACTTAACAGTGCAGCTCCTAATGATGTAGCCCTGATTAAGCAAATGCAAGGGGATTTTGTGTTGGGGTGGAGTGAAAGGAATATCAGTGTTCCTGAGAGTTTTGAATGTGACCTCAGAATCGAAACACAGGGAAAAATAATTTCTGATCTCCAATTCTGTTAGCCTTCTCACCACTAATTGGATTTTTCCATAGCTATCCTTCTAATTTCACTACCCCACTCCCCTCCTTTAATTTATATCGTTGTTCACAGGCCTTTCTCCAAGACCATATTCTGTCTAGAGAGAAAGGTTCGAGAGTTGACATGAAGCTATTTAAAGTTGGCCTTAGTTTATGTGTGTGTGTTAGGTAGGCTTATAGTATCCATATATAATACAGAAAACATGTACACAGACATGTTATATATGTTATATATATGTTATATGTGTGTTATATGTGTTATGTATATATATAATACATAACCCATGCGTATACCCAAGATATCTGCATGTATGTCAATATGAAGATTGAAAAATTAGTTGAAACACTTAAGTCAATATGGACTTGTAGACACAGTGCATTTCCCAGACAAAAAACCCTGCTGTCCTAAACACATCAGTCCCTGACATTTTTGTGTGTCTGATAAAATATGTCTTGTTGCCCTGCTTTTCCAGTAGGAGACTGGCAGAACAAGATGTTGTGTCTTTGCTTCTCTCGGGAAGGGAAAGTGAGAAAGCTCCAGGAAGAAAGAGGAAAAAAAAAATGACTTCAAATGCAAGGGAGGGGGAAGATAACCTGCGAAGGCAGGCGCTAAAAGTCAAAGAGTGTGATAATCCCTAGATCAAATGTAGGGGCAATAAATGCCTTTTCAGACATCATCCATCACAAAGTCTCAGGAACTATTATTTCCTCTCATAGTAAAATGTTAGCATTACCCATGTTGCAATTATTGATGGTTGTAGATTAGTATCTTTGTACCTGAGTGATTGCATTTGATGCAGGGAAAAGAGAAAAGGGATGGCAAAGAGCAGGAAAGAAAAGGTAGGAAGTACAGTGGTGGAGGGAATTTCTGTTATTGGAGAGAAAAAGAAAAAAAAAAAAAGCCATAAATATCAGTTATAAAGGAAAGAAAATACATAGAAAAGGGGAAAAAACAAACCTTCCTGAGAGAAGGCAAAAGATTTAAAAAGGAGAGAGACTAGAGAAGGGGGGAAGATGACACGAATAGGTGGTACATGGGACAAACAAGGAAGTCATCGGCCAAACCCCACTCAGAAACAGGTGAGAACCACTACTAACATGCTCAGCTAGTTGAGGGTAACACTGCTCACCAACTTTTTAGTGGTTTGGGGGCCTGGAAGAGTTGATGGTGTCCCATCTAGTTACTGTGTCCCTTGAACACTATCCCAGGATGTAAACCTAGTTCATGTTGCTGACATCCACATAGAGAGGATGCATTATGGAAGGTCACTGAGGCAAAGATATGTTTGTAAAACCCCAGTGTGAAACTTAGACTTTTAAATAAGGCAACCAGAATTACTTTGTTGGCTAAAATAGCTCCACCGAGGGTAGGTATTTTTAGGTTGTGTGTATGTGTGTGTTTTTGTCTAATCAAATATAATCTCAACTAGACATTTAGCAGGGGAAGAGGGATTAGAGGCTATTTAAAAAGCCTCTTACTCTTCTTTGTTAGGAGGGTATACAGTGTTTTTACAGATTTTATTATACATTTCAATCACTCCAACAAGAGGGATTATGCCACCTAATGGAAAACAAAATCTGCAGATGTTCCAGTGGAGTGTAACCTCAAATATCTTTGACAACAATACAATTAACATTTGTTATTATACAAGTTATATATTAAAAAAGATGTCATGGGGATCACTTTCCTCATTAACTGCATGTTTATTTCTTTTAAAACTTTCCATTTTAAAACTGTTTTGCAGTCTTTTTTCCACTCTTCCCAATATCTTTGCGATGTGTTGGGGCTATAGGCCTTTTCAACTGGATAGATGAGGACAAAGAGGCAAAGAAGTAGAGTTCCTCACTTAGATTAAGCAACTGAAAGTTCATGAGTTCCAACTGCTAGATCTGTCTGCACTTCTCAAGTCTCCGTGCTTTGTCAAGCAACACCCATGTTTGCTTAAACTACACAGTGATTCAAGTTGGGGCTAGGGGATGCTTGTGGGCTGAAAGCAAAGCAAACCTCTTTTTTTTTTTTTTTTTTTTTTTTTTTTTCTTAATAGGCTCTCTATTTAAGCATTATTTTGGGTTTAGATATGAGCATGTACTTTTGTTTGGATAATCGTGAGGATGATTGCCAAATGAAAACATACTTGTCAGTCTGTTTATTGAAATCTGTTGGTAAAACAACTTCTCAGCTTCTGAGTGGGAGAGGAGGAAATGTAAATCCAAGCATTTCATATGGTTTGAGGAAGTGCTGGCAACCATGGTAATTCTTCAGCAGCCTTCTGTCTTTTGCTTTTCTCTCTGAGCAGAATACGTAGCAATTTTAGCAGCTTTCTTTGAGAAAATTCTATTTCTGGGTGTTTGTGGAAAAGAGAGAGGCTTTCTGGCATTCCTTTGTTTTGCTCACATAGTTTACAGTTGGCATTTGACCTGAGACTGTAGAAGGAGAGTCTGCCATTGTTTGTGTTCTGTTTGCTGCACTCCACTGCTCATCCTATTATTTTGCCTGTTATTTTAAGTAGACAAGCTAAACATTATTTTTTTCTACCACTGGTTCTCTTACATCTGCAGTATCTGATGCACTTCAGTGTCAATAGACAAAGCAGGTGCTGTAATCCCTAGGATTTTGTACATGTGCATGTACAGAGTGGATCAGAATGGAGGGAGTTCCGACATGTTTAACTCAGAAAAAGAATTACTCCACATAAAATTATGAGGCTCAACAGCAGTAGCGTAAATTTGTAAGTGCTCTGAGTAAAGTGCTGTTAGGCATGAGATAATGTAAAGAGATGACGTTGCCAAGAACTATTTATGAAGAGCTTAATTTTTTTCACTCTGATAATTCTTGACCAATAATTACCAGCTTCTAATTATCTATTTTAGTTAGAAAGAAATCTCTATCACTATGGAGGTTGGCATTGCAACTAGCGTATAAATCCCCAAAGAGGTAAATGTGTTCCAAACAGCCACAAACAACTGTCTCATGAAACATAGTGAGCAAATTGCGAGCCGCTGGCTGTGCACAACAGAGCAGCACATTTACCATTGAGGACTGATCAGGCTGACAAAGAGAATGATAAAAGGGGAAACAGCCACAATCTTTGTAGATTACTGCTACTTTTGTTGACAGAAAAAGCAAGCTCTAGTGTCAGAGTAAGAGCCACTGCCCCTCTGAAAAGTTGGGGAGTAAAGGAAAAGGATGTGATGGTCAGGATTCAGTACCTTTTTGCAACCCTACTTTTGAAAAATTCTATATAGATCATTTTTGATGAGTAAACAGACTTTTCTTTCTTTAACCTTTTCAGTGTCAAGCATCAAACACGTTTTGTGAAGTCTGTTGTGGTAAGAGGTAGAGCTTGTTTTTGAGGGGAGGATGTTGTGTAGCATTGGTTGTGATAGAAGGTGTGAGCAGGAGGAGGAAATGAAGAGAAAGAGAAAAAGATGCTGAGCACTGAAGTTAGGAAGCAAATGAGAAATTAGGATGAACAAACCCTACACCTGACAAGAAGAATTCTAGTTTACACGAGTAAACATTTTATTAAGCCCCTGGTAAACAAATCTATGCTGGAGCAGTTAAAAAAAAACGGTATATAGAAAATGGGATCTAACATATTAATTTCTCTGAAAAAAAAAAAAAAAATTACAGCCATGTTTTACAGTAACAAGTAGTATGTAACTATTAGAAGACATAAAGACACAGTGCAACTCATGATTTTTGATTTGTTCAGTGACAGGGATATAAGTATATAATATGTTTATGTTTATATGCTTGTGTGTTATGTGGATATGCATGTTTGCATTATGCATGTATTAACTGCATGCATAATAAACCTATAAAAATAAATCTTTGTGTTTGCCTCACATTTGTGCAGTGTGCGTGTGGACAACACCACTGATGTCAAGACAAAGGAAATACCTTATAAAATTTTGGAGCCCTGTTAAATTTTAGCCTACTGGTATGAAGCATGTAGCATTCATACTTTCTGTTATTTGTCTAGTTCCTTAGCTCACTAAAAATGGGATTTTCCTTTCCCATATGCAGAAGTGGGGACAACTAATACTTGTTGCACTGAGTTGACCTTGAGGAACACATCTTCAAAGTGTCTGTTAAGTTGCTATGCAGGAAAACTGACATCGTAAAGTCTTTCTTAACAGAGGTTTGGAGAAAAAGAATCCAAAGATGCATATCTGCACATCAGAGGACAAAGGAGGTGGCAACTTCTTTTGTCTACCCTCTCCCACTGACTTTTCAGTAATAAGAAATGGAAATTGTAATTACTAGCAAAAAGATGGATCGTACCCTCTTAGATTCAGTATATCACCTGGATATCTGGGGGTTTCCTATTCGCAGGCAGAGCTGGCAAGAAGTTGTCAGAAAGTCAGAGGAAACTGTCACCTTGTCTGCAAAAAGCAGAGATCTATTTGAAATACCCAGAAAAAAACAGCATTTGGTGCTAAATCTGAGAAACTGTAGGTTTATTTTGTGAGGAGCTGGGTTACAAAATAGATGAAATCTGTGCTGTTTCATACTAACAGAAAGCTACTCTCATGTGGGCAATGCTGGCTTATTTGAAAAGCCCATAAAGGGTTTCTGCATGGACCATACAAAAGGGATACTTTCTCTTTAATAGCCATCTGTACAGGAGAGATGAGAAGTGGGCCAGGTCATCTCTCCTCAGCTGTCATGATATTAACGTAGGTAATGGAGCAAGCTCTGCGTTCTGCTGGGTGTTGTTTTTCATAGATGTTCATCGATTTACACAGATAATTCTATTTATTTCTTAGAGTTGGTCCAAGCAAACCAGGCAGAATAACAAACACCAAAGCATTTCAAATGACTTTATCTTTGTTGTTTTGTAATGTAACTTTTGTCTAAAAAATGGTGTCACACCTACTGTGCAGATGGCTGCATGATTTGTAAACCAGCCAAAACATTTAAACAAATGTGTGATCTGGGGATAGATTAAATAAAGGATAAAATGGAGTGTGGACCACAAATTCTAATAATCAGATGATTTTAAGTTGTGTGTAGTGTGGAGCGATGGTAGCAGTGATAGCAGGGAACGCTTGCCAATGACAGCAAGGTGCCTCACAGATCTCAGGATGGAGCCTGTGGCCTAGTAGGCCTCAGTTTGAGAGCGGCACATTTGCTGTACAGCTGGCAGCTCTGTATGGGGACATCAGATAAAACTTATGTAAAATGAAGTGTTATTGCTTAGTATGAAATTGTGCAGAGAGGGAATTTGCAGACAGTAACTGAAAACAGAATTCATGGTACCAATGAAGCAGACTGTAAATATGAAGAGGCTTTAATTATCTGCGCAATTTAACAAAAAATTCAAGATGTATTCAGAAATGGCAAAGGCAGCTGTAAACATGCTACAGCAGCATCGTTTGCTGTGCTTAAAGTTATGTCACCTATTTGGGCTACAACCTCCCTGTCCCCCAGCACCTCTGGGGATGCAGTTTCACCCATTGAGCCGTGCTGGCCGGAGACGACACTTCCATTTCAAGGGTTTGAATCAGGCATGGCTGTTTCCTTTTTGACACAGTTTTTAGGAAAGACTGTCCCAGCTTTTAAAATCACAAATGGTTAATGTGGGACACAGTGTGCAAACATCTTTGAATCCTTTTTTTTTTTTTTTTTTTAGGGAGGGGCACTCAAAAATTCTAATTCTAAAATGTTTTAATATTAAATAATAATTATGGTAGTAATAGTAATAATAAAAATGCTAACAGAAGCATTTGAAAATGTCCACAGTCCAGTCTGGAGTTCATTTCATGAAGAAATTAAGCAAAGTGTGCCAAAGCTGTATTTTTTTTTTTCTTCTGCAGAAATTCCTGTTGTATTAGAAAGGGACACCACTGCGAGATAATGCCAGGCAGTCCGAAAGTTGTTCCTTTCCGTCCACGGGCTGCACAATTCTTCTCCTAGCCAGTGCTGTGATATACTATGCATGTTAATACTTCTTCGCCACGGGCAGAATTAATGGCGTTGTGTCAGCCTTCCCTTTTGTTCTTTGCCGCTGACCATTTGTACTGCAGGCTTTATCAGGACCCTTAGCGCATTCTTTGGGGCCGTGCTTAGCCGCCTGCACAGAGGGTAGCCGAACCAGCGCTTTTCTGAATTGTCCCTATTCTTAGCAGAGAAGCCTCCAATTCTTTGACAGAGTACATCCCTTGGTTTCTCCCTGCTTTGTAAGTGCAGGAAGCAAAACAAAAGAAGCCAATATGGAGAGTGGGTGTCGGACTTCAGCTGCTCATATTGTTGCATTTGGTGAGCTGACGGGGTTTCGTAGGTCACCTTTAGAATTATGCCTATGACAGCAGTAGCTACCTGCCAAGATTGCAAGGTATCTCACAGCTCTCAGGATGGAGCCTGTGGCCTGGTAGGCCGCCGTTGGAGGGGTACACATTTGCTGTACAGCTGGCAGCACTGTATGGGGCAGCAGTGTGGGCTGTTAGGGAGCTGGAAAGGAGACAAGCATGAAATTTCTTCTAACCCCAACTCTGTTTTTCTGTACTGTTGGCTGCTTCTCAGTTCCTTGACAAAAAAACCAATCAGGCACCCTTTAATCCGCCTGTGATTACCAGTGGTATAAAAAGAGAAGCATAATGAGGAAAAATGCCTCGTTTTGTTGCCTTCAAAAGCCAACAAATTGGAGTTAACTTGACAGGAAGTGGCTTAATAATTAGATTATTTATTTATTCCTGACACATATCCCCCTGTTACTAGTCTCAGGAGATCCTGTAGATGGTACGATTTTCAAGCTGCCATTACTTCGCTGTCTTCTGTGAACAAAGAAGCTACTGTCTATCAGTCAATTAAATGCACTCTTTAAGCAGAGGCTGAGAAGTCCTCAATGGATAGAGCCCTGGGACATTGTGGCTGATGATTCCTTTCTCTGTACTGTACATCACACTCTCAACTACAGTCCCCACAGAGATGGAATAAAGTCATGCATTAAAATATCACTTGTTGATTTGTTTGCTAATGAAGAGCCATTGAAATGTTTGTGTATTTCTGTGGCAAAATTGTTGATAAAAGGACTACTTGCTTGCATATCTTGCTTCATCTTCGGTAAGCGCTTATTTAAGACTTAGTAAAATTAAAGTCAACAAATTAGGGAAAAAACAGAGAGATGGATAATATTGGTTTACTTGCAATTCACATCAATGTAAATAACACTGAGGACAGCAAGAAGAGAGAAAGGGGAATAATAGTACTTCAACCATGTCTGATATAATTTTCTTCATTAGTAACAATAAGGATCTCTGTTTTTGTCTGTGACAGTAGCAGGCACACATTTCAAATTATAAAAAGCCTAAAGTATCCATTTAAAATTATCCTAGACATCCAAGAATATTATATAAAGAAAACAACAGGAAACTTCAGGCTTTGTTTCCATTTTTTTTTTCTTATGGATTTAAATATGCCCCATTAACAAAAACTTCCATTATTTAAAGAGTAAATGTCTTCAGGTGGTTAGCCCCTTAGTTGGGAAAAGTGCAACCATGTCAGGCTAGTTAGTAAGGCTGGTTAGAGGTGTATGCTTAATGCAAAATCAGCAAAGGCATCTGAATCTAGGGCTTCTGAGATTAATGCTACCAACCCCCTTACTGACAGGCTTCTTAACAGGATTTCGTAATTGCTCTATTTGCCCTCCCACTGTTCTTCCACCCTCCAAGAGCCAAGAGCCTGGGTCACCAGAATAGACTGGTATGGACCGCATTTTGGACCAAGGTGGGGAGGGTGTGTGTGTGCAGGTTTTTTTTTTTTTTTTTTTTTTTTTTTCTGAAGTTGGTGTGCATATATACTTGTCTTCACACTGAAAATCATTAATTGGCAATATCCATGTGGAGCTTATACAAGTCTTATACTGCCTGTCTTATAGAGCTATATTTGCTCTGAAGAAATATAGATAGTGCTATAGCAGTTCTCCAGTGATCTAGCTCTGTTCTGAATTTAGCCTCTGTATGACCATTTGTACCTGCAAATAGAGACTGTAAGTGCTATAATATATGGTTATTTTCTCAACCTTATAAAGAAAGTCACTCATACCAGGATTATTGTTTTCAATGAACTTAACAACAAGCTATAGGGAATTAATTCAAGCCAGCCTCAAATTGGAGTGTTTCTTATTCCTATCCTGTTATTCCAACTCATTTTATTAGAAAAAGCTTAGATACTCAGAGGTGTTCTATAATAGAAAATGAATTTGAAACCCATTCATTAATTGGTGATTAATACATTTCAGGATTAGTTTAAGCAAGGCCCTACCTCCTGCCCAGTCAAGTATGTTCTGGTTAATATCCAATTATCTGCACCTTCGTACTTATTATGTCTTAATATTTCGGATATGATAACCAGAAACTTGAGAGTAATGCTAATGAGGAGCATAGAACAAGAATTAACCAGTGACACACTCAATGATCCTTACTGAGAAAAGTAACTCCTTCTGCCTCCTCGACATAGCAGTAGAGCTACCAACACGTTTTCATTAAGTAATACTTTTGATTCTGTCTTTATAGGAGGTTAGAATAATATTTAGGTAAAAATCCTTATTTTTGCATGCATCGTAGACTGTGTATGGTGAGAAGATAATCCCACACATTCTTTATCACATGTAAAGTTATTTTCTTTAGGTGGAGCCAAAGAAAAACCAATAATAAAGTGATATGGTGGTACCTACTTAAAATGCAAGTTATTTTGTGATTGAATGCACCTTTTTCTTATTTACACATGTGTATGCACGCATGTACAAGCTGAATGGCCTATTATGTCCCTCGGCTTGTATGACAGCTGTTTTAGCAACCAACAAATTGGGTATAAATGTCTGTGAAAGAAAAAAAAAATCTAATAAATGCTAGATGTAAACATTACCTAATTCAGATTTTCTGTGCACAAAAGTGTCATGACCTTAAAGTTCAGTCTCAGGATTTTTGTCTGTGAAAAAATATTATGTACCTTCATAGTGAAACATCCAAGTAAAACCATAAGACCAATGTGTCAGTGGGACAGAACTGAGTAATTCTGTCATGTGGCCTTAAACTAACATAAATATAAGGCTAAATTCAATGTGTAGGGAGAAAGGAAGAAGAAACATTCCTTTTTGCAGATTTATTTTTCTTAACTAAGCCACTGTTTGAGTATGTTGTGCAGTTTAGGGCAAAAGGAGAAACCCCAGAGGAAATGAAGCAGTGGGCAGAGTGATGGAGACCTGCTCAAAGGTGCAAAGCCACATAACACATTATTTTTATTACATGAATATAATCCGATATATGTGGTACTTATCCAAGAGACTTTACAGAATATGCTATTCATAGCATGTTGGACAAAGCTTATTTCAAAACACTGCCTCATTCACTGTGTTTATACTGAAAGGTATGAGGCTCATGTTTGGATTAGACTGAATGATAAAAGGGATAGTATATTTGTGTAACCAAAAGCAATCATAAAACACATGCATCGTGGCCAGAGTTAAGGATGTGCCTGTAATGTCCTGTTTTGGTTTTCTTTTTCCAGTGCCTGGCCATACAGTTTCAATTTTCTCTCATATGCTACTTTATTAGAGGTTTGTAGTTCAGGACCTCAGTGATATATTCTTAATATCTAGCTGTTTGGTTAGGCACCCTTTTTCTCAACCCTTTTGCAGGCAACCTTCACAATGAACCCACTGTGCCTCTAGCTTCATTGCTTTTCATTGCACACCTATGTGAGTGCCAAGACATTAGATAACTGTGCAAAAAAAAACCCTTCTCCCAGAACCCCCAAATGAGACTCCTGCTGAGCCCTGTGTAATTCTTTGAACAACTTGGGAGATGTTTATGTTTACTACCTAGTTAAACTAATCATTCAGAGGTAACACAGCCTTCCATTTGCTAAGAAGTTTGGTTAAAAAGCTTAACCCAAATATCACTTAGTGCAAAGTGTGATTTGCAAACTGTCATAACACGATCAAATCAAAACCAATTTTCACCAGAACAGTTAAATAGTCTCTTCAGCTGAGTGACATTTCCCTGCCAAATCTGAACTTTTAACCCACATTTCTCCTTGTGTGATGTTATTCTTCGAGTCAGACTTAATAGGAATGGTATTTTTAACCTTTTTTGACTAAAATATAACTTGAGAAAAGGAGGGTAAAATGCAAACAAAATGAAAATAAAATGAAATAAGTGAAAAAATAAATAAATACACTTGGACAGAGAGCTAGCCTAGAAAACATAATCTCAGGGTTACTTCTTAATAATGAAAACATTCTGTACTTTTTACCAGCAGCTGCATTTGCACCAGTGATGGAGTGCACCTTGCAGTACAGACCGGAATTGTACCATCAGGAAAAAATACTTCATGGCAGTGCATGGGAATAAATTAGGTGACAGAAAATAGGACTCTAATTTCTGTGATATGTCACCTAGATTATCGTATTTTACATCAACTGCTGCTTTTGTGCTGCATGTGCATCTCTTTCAACCCTAGTGATGGGTCCTCCAGGCCACCCTTTTTGTGAGCTGGTGATTTTCTTTGTCTCCTTCAGCCTAAAGCCTCAGTAGATGTTCTCTTCTCTAACAAGAGAAGCACTCTCAACACACTCTAGCTGCCTTTTTTTCTCCGGTGTATCCTTCTCATTCATCTCCTTAAAAAGCAGATTTGGAAGGCTCTTCAATTCTGAATTCTCCTACCCTGTTATCTGCCACAAAATGCAGTTAACTTTTTCATGGCATCACACAGTCTCTCTTTCCCTTTTTCCTTTCTGGTATTGTTACAATATTATTCCTCCTATTTTCCAAGTCTGCATGACAGGCCAAAAAAGCAATTTTTGGTTCATAACGTCAAAACAGGAGTCAGAATGGATGTGATTTTGTGGTGCATTCCCGATGACTTTCCGGCATTCCCAATGACTTCTTCAGTAGCCTAGAACAAGCCACTGAAATATAGAATGGAGACAATACTTATCTAAGGAGATGTTTCAAGACAAATTAGTTAATGTACATTAAGAAGGAAAAGTACTATAATGTTAATAGCAAGTAATTAAATTATCTCTTGGAGAATTCTGCTGCTTGCCTTAGACCTTCCCAGATCTGATTTGTGTTTTCTATCCATTTCAGGGCCTGTTTTAAAAGCACTGTTCCTCTCCTTTTACTATATCATCACCTCTCACAGATGCAGCCCTGCTGATTTCTATTCTTGACATCTCCATCTCCACACAGGAGTTGTCCTTGATTTCTTCCCCAGTCAGAACCAGCTAACAAACAGAAAGATAACACAAAGCGTGATGGTTTCCATGAGTCAACAGCATTGGCTTATTTAGAATTTGTCCTTTGTCACTGTAATTCTGAATGTTGCTTCAAAGTCCACCTATTCTGCAGGTCCTGTACCCTGAAAAAATCTCTCTCAACTTTTATATATTCTGCTATCGCATGGAAATACTTCTTTTCTCCCTTATCTAAACCAATTTCTCTGTGTTCCTTGGTTATCATTTTAATTTGTAACCAAATATTGCTGTGCTTTTTTAAAAGAATTTGTGGATTCACCCTATAAAATGTGTTGGCACTCTTTAGTTTCAATTGCTTATTGTGGCACTCAGCTAAGTCTTGTAGCAACGACACACTTGTGCACCTTCAGCAGAGTTTTCATTTTTCAGTATTCTCTGCTGAAATTACCTTCTTTTTACTCTATAGTCTTGATTCAGTATCAGCTGTATCTGGCACCACAGATCTTGTAGCTTTAAATAGTATGCCTTAATATTGCCCCCTTTGTATGCTGGATTGTAATGAAGCAACATCAGTAAATTGCAGTGAAGGGTGATTGTTGCATGGGGATGACTACTACACCTTGGGGTCCATTTGCACCAGATTATTTTTTTATTGTTGTTATTACATCCCATCTTCTTTATTCTCTTGATGCCAAACTTGCTGTTGGACATCGGCACAGCACAGGGGATCTTTAGAAACATTGTGGACATCAACTTGTCTCTTAGGTACACACCAATGACTGTTCAGTTCCAAGCTCTGGTGTCCTGGGTGGCTTTGCAATACTTCAGTGATGCCAGCTTGGGCTGGTGACTCGACTTGCCATGTTCTTCATCATTTGCTCTTTAAAATATTAGTTTGTTGTTGGGAAAAGTGACAGGCATTTCTTGCTAGCCAATTTCAGGCAGGAACAATACTAGGTTTATAACAAGTGCAGCATGCTTTTTCCCTTCTTGCTATTCCCCATACATTTTACAATACAAAAGAGTGCAAAAATGATTTTACTTCAGCTGTTTCCTTTCCTTTTGGCACTGTGTTCACATTCAAAGGAAGAATTTTAGCAGTGGTGTCGATTTATCACCCATTCTCAAGGAACCCTTCCACAAAATTCAGTTTCACCCAAGTAATAAAATGTATTGTTGTAAAGATACAAATATTTTAATAAAGGCATTTTTCTTTCAAAAATCTTTCCAACTTACAGTGTCTGAATACAGGTTTCATGAAGGTGATAGTACAGCTTTCAGCCGTAGTTGTACAAGGGGCAATGTTCAGTCATGAAGGCAACTTCCAACTGTTTTTTAAGACAATAAAAGGGAAGATTTCATATATGTGGAGGCTAAGAAATTGACCTGTGTTCTGCAGCAAAAGGGTAGCTCAGGAGACCATAGCTAACATGATTACTAGAGGTGGAAAGAACCATTTGTTGCCCATTCCCCTGTACCCTTCTCACTGTAGCGTGATGCTTGAGCACTTCCACTTTTTGAGACATTTGATAGCAGTGATCCTGTCCCCCCTCCCACTGCAGCTTGCGAATTCAGCATCCCAGGTGGTGCTTTGCTGATGGGATGACTACAGAATACTACTAATAGTAGCCTATGCTACTCTGTAGTCTACTACAGAGCAGACTACAGCTCTGTTGTGTGGCATACACAGCAGCCAGGCTCCTGAGTAGGTCAGCTTGTGGCTTTCATGGCCTTTTGGTGCTGCCCTTACTGGGATTGTTTGCACAAAGAGACGTGTCCCAAAGCAGAAGCGTCCCAGGGTCTTCAGATTCGGTAATGTACCTGCACCTCTGTCTCTCACACACCCCTTGCTGCAAACACGAAAAGTTTTAAACAGTCTTGCATGTACATTATGAATTGTAATGAAGAGGTCTGATCCTGAAAATATAAAAGTATGCATACGATTTTATTACAAATATCTTCCACAAGCTTCCTTTCATACACAAATAAGGCTGCATATGTTCTTCAGTGTTTGTAAGACCTGGGGCCTGAATTGCAGTTCTGGGTGATATTTTAGCAGCATGTTCTAAATCAGGAATAAAACATATATATCTTCTGTAATGAAGTCATCATCCCATTAAAACATCTTCTTTCCCTTAGTGATACCAAACAGGAATTTTGAACTGTAACTTGGATTTTTTTCCTTCTTTATGAAGATGACACGTTTTTTTCATTGCAAGGCAGCTTTTTTCCATTTTCTCCTTTAGCTGAATACTAAGGCTGTGTAGCATTGCAATTTAAGTCAGGAATTAGAACTGACACACCTTGGATTGAACTATCAATTCTTTTAAAACTGACGCCAGTTCCACACTATTCGGTCGTACAAACTTCCGAGTATGGGCCAGAGAGCATTGATTTTTAGCTGTCATTTCTAGCGCACACACTGTAGAATTGAAATTTAAACCTTAATCCACTCTTTAATACAATTAATTTTTAATGTGCAGCAATACTAATTGAAATAGCCTGAATTTAGTAAGTCACCACAAGACATTTTCAAAAGCAGGAGACTCCACTGAGAGCTGGAAGGACAGATAATCATTGTTACAGTGTTTACAGAATAAATGCACACTCTGCAGGCAATTCCATGCCAAGAGATTTTTTTTGTTAGCTTACATTAATATATTTCATTGTGGATTTAAATTTGTTTTCAGAGATTCATACTGAAATACATCTGTTGCCGTGAACAAAGTTACTTCGATTTCATTTTAATGGAAGTGTTTATTTTTACAGAATATGTTCAGTCCTACATCTGTATTTTGAACGACTGTCACTATATTATCTAGTTGTCAAGTGCATTTTGACATGCACGAAAATGCATTCAATTTTCTACCTGTAAGATGGTCAGCCATGCAGTTTCTATGTATGATAAACTGAAGATGCATGTTCTGTACCTGACTCTTTTTTTTTTCCCCTAGGTTTGACTTTCATATAAGCAATATATCTTGTGCCCGCCTGATTTCACTACATCACTTTTAATTTTCAGAGGTGGTCTTTTCAGATTTTTTAGTAGTGAGGATGAGAAGGAGTTTCTAACTGAAGGGGAACAGATCTTACACAGTTAACCAAGGAGGGTTTTAGTCATTTTTATAATAAAAAGATGCCAGTGGTACGTTTACCTGTTAAGAAGAAATACTTTTTAGGATGCATCAGTTCTTCTGATGAATGGGTTTGTGCAGTGTTCAAAGTGAGCACCGATGTTAAATGGGAAAAAAAAATGTCATGCACTTTATATCACCCATTTATGGGTTTCACATTACAGCATTTAATAAGCCAATAGTGTTGTTAAATATTTAGCAAAGGTTCCCTCAAAACCTTGCCGTATATTCAAATGGGATTTTGAGGCATTCTGCAGCACATCATAAGTCAAAATTGTGCTTTAGTTCTTGAAATGGTTGTAACGTGGCGTATTTCCTAAACGAAGTGCAGGACAACATGGCATAAATACATTCAGCAGATTTCACACCCACAGAACACCAGAATTGATTCCCATTTTTCGGATTAAGGGTTCAAACTGACTCCCATTTTGTCACTGCTAGAAGAAGGCAGTGAGTTTATTTGCACAGAATATTAAAATGGTATTATAGCATTTAGTAAAAACCCTGCAACTCACAGTGTGATATCTTTAAAGGCTCCTTACCAGTGCATCGTTTGTAACAATGAACATTTTCTGAGATGGGGGTGATAAGAAAGCAGAGATCAAGTTGTTACCCTCTTCTGAGACTGACAGTACATCACTAGGTAATGCTTTTAGGTTCTGTAGTATGCAAAACAGAGATTTAATAACATAGTTGCTGCATGATGTTGTTAATCAAACAATAATAAATCATTAGAAACCCTGTCTTCTTTGACAAATGCCTGGATGTTTCAGATCCTTGTTGTATGCTAATTAATCCTCAGTAAGTACTTGTATAATAATTAAATGTCCTGCACTTAAAATACAGCCGAGCCCATTTATACTGTTTAAAGAAGTGTATCTCGTGTTGTCTTTGGAAGGAATTTGGGTTTGGTGTGTGATGAGATTTGGATTCTCTTGGTGTTGGGGGATGGCTTGAAGATTTTAGGTGCTATGTGTGATGTGCACACTTTCTCCATCCCCCCGTTCAGATTTAAGAGTAGGCTCCAAAGGTTGGGTGAGCCTGTCTGACCGTGAAATCAATCCGTTTGCTGCTGCTGCCTGGATGAGTAGGTTATTGCCCCATGCAGAGGCAGCACAAAGGTTCCGCAGTCTCCTGGCTGCGGCGACAGGTAAGGAACAGCTTTGCAGGTGCTCGGCTGCCTGGCTTGAGGCTCCTGCTCTGCTGTTTCTTGGGGATATCTCCGGTGCCCCTACTCATTATTTGGTCTTTGAGCTGTCTGCAAGAATTGGGGCTCACTCAAGAACTCTTTTTTTTTTTCAGCTGCTCTTAAAAAAAAAGAAAAAAAAAAAAAAGTGCTATCTGTGGGTATAAGTCACACTTAGTGTTGCTACTTTAACCTGTGAAGGTGGAAGGCAGCATTTTTCTACAAATTTTATTTTCAGTCCGGGTAATTTTTTTTTAATTTATTATTTTTTTTAATTTTCAGTTTGTACCAGCAGCTAATACCTGCCTAATTTTTTTCTATTATTGTAGAAAAATAAGTCACTTCCGAAGAAATACCAGTGTAGCTTGTTTATTAATTATTTGGGTTTAATATTGGATTTGTTTTGCATGAGAAGTCATTTTCATATGTATAGCATATTTGTAAAAATATTCAAAAAATTAGGGTGTTAATTGAATGCATGCGTGTGAATATATGGAAAGGTCTATATAGTTGTATAGGGTAGACGTATTTAATATGCATAGCTTGATGTATGTTGACCTCAGGTTACGAGAGTAGAAAATCCCATTTTCCAGCTTGTTTCAAATGTAGTAAAAATGCTGCTTCAGTTGCTTTATGCTACTCACATTGGGAAAGGTGCTTATACTGTGATAATTATCATCAAGGAATATTAATGCGTTCAGCATTTGTAACCCAAAAACTCATTATAGCTTAAGCTGTGCATCATCTGTGAAGAGAGAACTTTGCCAGAATTCGCTCTTCACAGGGGTTGCCTCCTGCTTGTGATGGAGTGGTCAGAGTATTGTAAGAGGTCACTTAGGCTATTTTTGAAAGCTGAAGTTTTGCAATTTTTGATTCACTACCTTCTGTCTAAATAGCTTAGCATTCTTCCCCCCCCAAAAAAAATTTGCTTTTTCTAATTGAATGCCTGGTGAAGTGCATAAAGCTAAAAGATTGCATCTCATTATGTGCAAGAGGCTAAAGGTGTAGACATAAATATTGCACATCAAGGTCATGGAGATTTCAGTGTCCGTACTTCCATCAGCATGCATGGGATTTGCACAAACACCACTGCCACTCATGTTAATGGGAATTAGCCATTCAGATCCTGTGGTCTTTGATAAGGACCTGGATACTTGTGTCAAACTGTTGATGCTTTTGCAAGCTACTTCCACCTGAGTTCAGTATTCATGTATTCAGGGTAGGACCATATTTTGTATCCTTAATGCTGTTTCACCGTGAAAAGTAAGGTTTATCATTTTTACACCTGTTTTCCTCTATGGTACTGAACCCACAGTTAAACAGTCTGCACGTAAGATATATGTGGACGGCTTGTTCAAAGCATCAGACCCCGATTCTTTCCTCTCTAGAGTTTCATATCAATGTCCCTCAGTTGACTGAGCTGATTTACGTGAATGTTGTTGACAGGAAATTCGGTCCTGTAAGGGTTCTTTTGTATTTCTATTTGTATTTTGTATATTTTAGTATGGCTGGCTTGTTGTCAGAGTCTGTGTGTGGCTGCACCTTGCCGTACCCATAGATATGCTAGAACGGTTACAGAATAAGATGACCATAAGGTCTAAAAATAATGTTCTACAATAAAGAATTTCTTTTTTTGTTGACTTCTAATCGAAATCTTCCTTCCAAATAAGCACTCTTTTCAGATGAATATCATGCTTCCACCCTTGCTAATGAAGACTGCAGCAGAGCCAAAATTGTGTTGTTCAGTATCATTGTTGCTGGGATTTTTAATATGGCCAGGTTTTATTATTTCTCCTCCCCAATATTGATACGTTGCTCATCATTTCTCACTCTTAATATTGCCGTATGTTGCATGTTGTAGTTTGCTTTGTGTTGGTCCGAGAAGGCTGGCTTTCGTGGGCTGTTTTGTTTCTGAGGTCAAGATGTGAACCTGGCCTTGCTCCTGGGAGGACTAGAAAAATCTATTTCATAACTTTCTGCAGGCCTCAAAGAAGGCTAAGAAGAAAAACACAAAACCCACAGGCTTAGTTTAGACCGGGTGAAGAGTTGGATTCATCAATAGGAAAGCTTGCAGCTGATCAGCTTTTCTTGTCAGAAGGAGTCCCTGCTGCCATTGCATACTCCAGTGGTATGGGAGAGCTTTGGGAAGCCCTGTAAATCTTTTAAACGCCCAAACATTTCTCCAGAAATACCTGACCTAAAATACAGAAAAATCTGCTGAAGTAAGAAATTACCTGCCTATTAAATCACTAAAATAAGGTCTTGAACAGTAAGTAAACATAGCCCTTTTGAGCGGAGTGTGGGTATTATGGGCTTGCCCAGTTCACTGATGGGGCATGACTTTGGTTTGTGCAGTAGAGTGCTAATGCCTCATAATGAATGGCTGTCTTGAACCAGAGAGAGATTCTCAGCAGGTGAGAACACTGTTGATGGGAAATAATATGGTACCATATCTGCTGTGTGGATGTAAACTTAATAATCTCTATGAATTTTGAGTAACTCATAACCCTGCTTCCCTTCCAAAGAAACATTATGAAAAGATTGCTTCCAAATCCTTCAGATATTCACTGTGCTTGTGATAGATGCCTTAGTCTTTACCTCGAGGCACTGGAAATGAATGTGTGTTCTTTGCCAGAGATAAGGATGTAGACTTTAGAAGGAGCAAATTGTATTTTCATGTTTAAGTTCACCGTTTGCACTTGATATAGTGAAAGCCAAATGTGAAGAATTACTTTTCAACATTATTTCTCTGTCTTCTGTATCTCTGGACCTCTGAATTATTATGCTAAAATGTTCTATTACATATAATGAAGAAATGCTGGAAATCTGGAAATAGAGCAAGATTGCCTCCATCGATTTGGCTGTACTTGGATTCCTCTAGCTACATCTTAAATCACAAAAAGGGTCATCTTTGTGCAACGTAATAACATTGCTGAAAAGACCAAACAATCTGCGTTTGCTGAGGGTATTACAAATGAAACCATTATCTGGTTTTAACGGTTCCTCCTTTTAATCAAAAGGGAAAGTGATGGGATTGATTCTTATCCCACCTACACCAACACAGCTATGCTGTCTTCAGTGAGCTACAAAG
>NC_048894.1:110848734-110851234 GCF_011077185.1 Oxyura jamaicensis | reverse complement strand
AAAATGAGAAGACTTGTAAGTACTTAACATTTTATTGAAATTTAATTGAATAGTTAAGGGGTGATTAAAAATCTGAAATTAACACTCTTTAGAAATTAATGACAGTCATTAAGATGTAATGGGGCTGCTCACCAACAGTGCTCAGAAAGGTTGGGGGATTTAAAATTGCATGGGGGTCAGAGCAGTGAAAGATGTTGTTTATAGTCTCTGGAGCCTTGACAGCAATTTTAGAGTTGGAACAAAAGTGATTTTTTTTGCCAGTATTACTGTAACTACAGTAGAGTCTGGGATTTGGGGTGGGTATTTGTGATTGTCTAGTTAAGGGGACTAGCACCGACTAACTTGTCGGAGGTACAAGTAGTAGCATTCGTTGTGAGCCTGTTTGTACTGTGCTACAAATGGTTGCCTTGACTATTGTCAGAGAAGACGGCTCTGCCCTCCCCTCTTACTCCCTTCACAAAATAAGAGGCAGTTCATTATTTATATTAGCTGAGTCCAGGGTCCTCTTATGAGTAGAGACTAATGTTCATGCAAAATGGAGTGATATAATGTGTAATGATTTTGTTATATGAATTTTCAGTCCCTGGAGAACGAGTGGAGACCTACAGATGCCTTCAGTTTAGATCTCATTTGCTACCTGACCAGAGTGGGCAGAGGGTGAAAGGCCAGAATATAATTTGCTGAGCCTAGCAGCCTGTGCTGATCTTGGAGGTTGAGTGTCTGTCACAAAGACTCATTGATGCTAAAACACAAAATACATTAGAAGGCATTTATTTATTTATTTTTACCACTCGCTAAAGAGTTTGGGGAGATTCCTTCTAGAAAGATATGAGTCTAGATGGGCTTCTCCCAGTGAGCTTCTCTCACAGGGCCTTAGTTCTTTTCTACCACCTTGTGTGTCTCACCCACTGGCTTCTTCAGTTCAGCAGAAACATAAAATGCTTTGGCCCAAAACCCCGTGCCTTGAAGCTGCTGAAAACTTCTGTTTCTACAACGACACAGGTGGGCTCAGGATTTTAGCAGCACATGTAAAAACTTGTAAGATTAAGGCCCAAAGTGGGAGAACCTCATATGGCAGCACTCAATGAGCACAAGGAGTCCCACTTTCAGGGTCCAGTTGGTAAAAATAAGGCTTGTAACTGTGTTAGGAAACATCACCTGTGAGCATAAAAAGTGGGGTAAAGGGTAGTGGAGTGCTGAATGAAAAAGAAAAAAAAAGTTTCAAAGGGACGTTTGGTAAAAAGATATTTTTTCATTCTTAAATAAAAATACAACGTGAAGACAGAAAAATGGGACCTATTTAGCTTATGGAAAAAAAGTCTGAGTGGGGATTTAAAAGAGATGGATTATATTCCTAAAAGGAAATCAGTTTGATGCCAGTCAGCTTTTTGAAGTAGCAACTAATTTGAAAACAAAGGGTTCATGACTGGACTACAGCAGACAAACAGTTTAAGAGGGAATATTTTTTCGTAAAAAAAAGGGTGGATGGAATATGGAGCATTCTGCCAAAGTCAGCAGTGGAAATAAGCAGAGGGAGTTGGACACATTTTTGGAAAAGAAGGAGTACTGGGGTACCGCCACTAGCTATGCTGTGGGAGCCAAGGTTAGGAAATGTAGTGCAATTTGTACATGCTCTGTTTATGGTAGAAATATGGAGCCTTCATAAGTTTTTCACCTGGCCTTTCATTTTTCCATATATGTCAGCATTTTTTGCTGCTTGGTATTAATAATATATATATTTTTAAAATTGTCATTCTTTTTAAACTGTAGTATGCAGCAGCCTCTATGAGGGAATGTAAAACATAATGTAGGTTTCAATTGCTACTGTGCAGTACTCAGAAAAATTGTTAGCTGTATGATATTGATGACAAGAATTAGTTTTTTATAAGTTAAGGTGTAACAGCTCGACAGTAATGCCATCAAAACCCTACCACTGCAAGAATGACAATGGTTCTTCTTCCTTCATTTGCACATTAGGTTTAATTATTTGCTGTTTTTTAATACTAGTTGGTCATTCTTAGCATTATTGAATTAACACAAACCCTTTATTGGTAAAAAGCCTTATGGTGCCCCAATTTATTATCATAGTGCAATACAGATTAAAATTGCATCTGTTAAGATTACATTGTGTGTTTGGATTATAGGAGGCAGAAGCACAATAATCTCTGCTGAATATAACTATTGAAGCCAATAACCTGTAACCAATCACATACTTCTTCTGTTGAAAAATGTGAACTAGAAAGGATTACATCTTGGAAAAGATCATAAATCTGTCACCACTAATGTAATCTTTACAGGAGCTTTGTAACCAGTTAGCGACTAAAAAGAGATCATTACTTCTTTTGCTATAATTACAATCATAACACATATTTGATATTTTATAACTTTCTTTGTTCAGCAGCAAATGCATTATAAAGTGTACAGCATTAATAAATAGAGGCATAATGAATGTGACTAATTGATTTTGGCAGTCAAAGACTGGCATACTTTTTATACAATA
>NC_048894.1:110831234-110843734 GCF_011077185.1 Oxyura jamaicensis | reverse complement strand
ATTACCTAGCATTGTGCAGTTGTTTACACAGAAAGGAAAATGTCCCTTATATGCGTGCTTGTGATCTCTAATTTCCTCTGTAAAAGGAAAGAACCACAATCAATACCAGAAATGGTAATGAAGATCACCTATCTGGACTTAATTCTGCGGCAAAAGTGACCAGTGTTTCACAATACTCTTCTAGATACAACGCATATAGGAACTGCTGTGGTTGCAGAATTATAATATAAAATATGACATGTTTCAGGAGCACGAAATAACACAAAGCCTGCTTGTTTGATGACTTTCGAATGCTTTCAGCTGCTTTTTCTTTTCACATCTCGCTGCCACATACTGCTTACCAGGTTGGTTGCTGGCCGCTGCCACCGAGGCCACCTGTCAGGGTGGCAGGAAGAGGTGGTCTGCAGTTCCCCTTCGAGCTCCCCCGATCACACACATCCACAGCTGTGCCCCCTACAAGGAGCTGGAGTAGCCCAGAGGTGCTTTTCTCTCTCCTGGGCTACACACGGCGGTAAGAGCTGCAAAGGCACAGCACAGAGGAATTTGAGACGTGTGCTCCTTCCTGCAGCCGCCTCCCATTCGCCTGCCTCCTCGGCCGATGGGAGTGCAAGGGGGATCAAAGCCCCGTACCGTTTTTTCCTGGGCCTCAGAGGGGATGATCTTTATTTTGGAAGAACCTCCCTTGCGCACCTTTTGGTGCAGGGGTGTAATGCAGAATCTGTCCCCGCAGTTTTCCTGGCCAACTGGTGTGGGCAGCAGTCTCGGTTGGGAAACTTTCTCCCTCTCCATCCTCATATCCTGACAAAATTAGAAAATATGTTTGTTTTGTGTTGTGAATGACAGAACGGGAATGTGACAGCCGTTGAGTTGACACATCGCACGCACGCAGTTGCACGCAAACACTTGGCATTGGTATTTGCGGGCAGTTGCAGTCATTTTTTCAAAGGCCCCGTGAAAGAAGCCCGGCCCTTGCCGTGTGCTCGGAAGGGCTTCGTGATGGTGCCCTTCCCTCGGCCTCCCCCTCTTTTTTTTTTTTTTTTTTTCAAGTCCTGGGGGTGTTTGTGCTGGACCGGGGAGGCGCTGGCTGCTGTCGGAGCGATGGCTGCCGAGGCTTTCCGAGGGTTTCAGCCAATTAAAAATACAGAGCAGTCCTTTTTTTGGTGTCGTTTGGCAGAAAACCGTGAAACGGTGTCGCATGATAAGGAAGAGCCTTGGGTATGCACTGTTCCTTGTGCACATGTGTTAGAATCGCCGCAACTCATAAATTCAAATTACTTTTAAAAGCTGGCCATGATACATTTGCTCATTAACCATATGGAAAATGGCACTCAGGAATTTTCTACAGTGTACTTTCAAAGCAAGAATCCAATTGCAGGCAGACATTCCTTAGTACAGTGTTTATGCAGCTGTACTTGTGATTAAATTACACCAACCCTGGCCCACATGTAGCCACAGACCCTATTAGCTGGAGTACAAAGCACCTTAGAAGAGGCTGAGAACTCTCGTTGTGGTGCGTTTTGGCCTCTTGGCCACTGCATCAAGCAAGCATCAAAAGTCATGCATGTGCTTAGAGGTCTCGGGAGAAGGAGCGGAGGGACGGAGCAGTGCCGCTCGCGCTGTACGAGGAACTTTGACAGCCTACCAGGAGGGATTGTGGGATTGCTGCTGTCAGCAGTTCCAACAGTGCAAACAGTATGAAGAAGCTTCCACAGGGATTGAATTACTGAAGACTTCTGCTCCGTGTTTTTTGGTATAATTGAGAGCACAGAGGGAGCTTGATTTCTCTGTCTTATGATTTGAAGGTGAAGACAAGAGCCTGCAGGGCTCTGTCAGAGTTATGGGCATGCTCAACACAGACTTCAAAAAATCTAATTCCCATAAAACCTTACAAGGCTGAATTGCTTACCTGAATATAAAAGATTTACTTTCACTGAATCATTTAACACACAACCATATTAATTGCATTCGGAGATGGAAAAAATGATAATGGAATAAATCATAACGTGGAAATATCTTAACACTGAAATTTGCCTATGTATTTTAATACAGTGCAAGGAGTTTGTGCAAAATGCAGGAGAATATATGTTCTGTTAAACGTGTGTGTTTGTGGTTGTCCTCGCAGTAGCCCTTGTAAAGCTGAATTAACAAATTCCCACAGTAGCACCGGAACAAGGGGAGAAGGGGCCACGTTGTTACGTACAATGTTAAGCAGTATATATAATTTAATCATGCTAATTTAAAGGGGGGGGGGAAGGGGGTGAGAGATGTTTCAGGTAATCTTTTAACACCTAATTTGGCCTGATACGTGACCGGACCATTTTAAGCCAGGAATAGCATCCTGTTCTCCCCAAGTACCAGAGTGGGAGGGAGGGAGGGATAGAGCCAGGCTCTGAGTCGTTTGTGCCTGACAGCCTTGCCATCTCCCCACCTCCCTTTGTAAGCACACCTTGACCTGAATGTTTCCCCTTTACAAGAAGAAGCAAAGCACGACAGGTATGTTTTCTCCCAGATGAGAAGAAATCCTCCTGGGGTGTGTCCTGAAACAAAGGAGACTAACGCAGCGCACCCCGGCTTGCTTCTGAATTAGACTGATGCGAGACTACACGCAGATCTCTGCTGATCTCTTCTCTCCCCCTCCCTCCCCAGTCTTTGTTGTGCGCTACCAAGTAAATATGCAACCAAACTCAATGTAAATCATAACCCGCATGGAGCCACAGCTTGCCATCCAGACCCAGAATCCTACAGAGGTTTGTGAGGTGGAAAGACTGTGTCTTTCACACAAAGCGATGGCTATGCTCGCTCCCATCCTCCTCCTTTTACTTTCTGCTTAACCCTTTAAGCTGTGTTTGATGCCCTTCTTAACATCCTGCACCCCATTGCCTCTCTCCTTTTTGATTTCTCCCTTTTTCTCCCTCTTTTTTTTTTTTTCTCCCTTCCCTTAAGTCTGACCTCAGCATCTGAAACCAAATAAACACACTGCAGGCAGAATGAAAGCTGCAAATGCATTTGCTCATTTAACCCGTGTGCTTGATATTAACTATTGAAGTTTCAAATACAAATGAATGGCTAGAACAGGCACAAAGCTGATAACCTTTTGAGGAAATAGGTGCATCCAACTGAGAAAGAGGGCCAGTGTGAGTTTGCAATATTTTTATTTTTTTTTTTTTTCTGGGAGAAAGGAGGAAGAAATTTTCTACCATCCTGCTGAGTCTTGACACAACCCTGCTGCTGTTCCTTGTCAGGGACACCAGCAAGGGGCTCCTGCTCTTCTTTTTTGGGGGAGAAAAGGGCTCTCCTGGACTGCTGAAAAATGAAGTAACTTGCACCACACCTTCCCAAGGGGAAAACCATGCCTTAATTCTTGATGCCCCCCCAGACCCATAAACGTGGCAGTAATAAACGTGACCCCTCAGTGATGGGCATGCCGCCACCGTTAGCCAGGTACACCCTATTTTTCAAATCCCTTTGTACATACCTGTGCGACTCTAGGTTAAAGATATCGTTACCTAAAGCTGACAAATGGACACTGTGTGGATGGTATTACCCCGGGCACTCTCTTCCAAATGCATTGTGTCTAACAACAAAACCCCCCGTGAAACTCATAAAATTACCAATTTCACAGTTGACTTTCTTCCTGCTCTGCTCTGTAGCCTTCATACTCCTGGCCTGTCTCCACACACTGCAGGAGATGATGTCGGACCAAACCAGCAATGCTGTGTTAAAAAGGTTCTTGATATAAACAAGATCTATCTTGGTGCTGATTAAAACATCTGCAGATTTTTGCCATATCTGCATAAATCTTTCTGATACGCCTCACCTGCCATTATGCAGTGGCAGTCACTGTGGTGCCCAAAGAGGGCTTTTGTAGCAGCAATTTCAGATTCCGCCCCTGTAAACTGAGTGCTCACGTACACAAATGGTGCTAGTGCCTTGCACAGGTTATGTGTGAAGAATTATAGCAACATCAGTATTGGGGTTTGGTCGTTGCTGCTCTTTGGCATGGCTGGAGGTGTAAACAGTGTTATTGCCCACTGCACTTCTCACCTGGAATCTTAGTGTGTTGCAAAAACATGAATTAAATCTCACAACAGGGCCTGGAGGGCTCTTATTTTACAAAAGGGGGCTGCAAGTACGGTGGGAATAGGCTTTTCCGCATAGGCAAGTTACTGCAAAGGATTGGAGGGTATAAATTTGAAGGGTGCACTAAGTATTCCACCCTGGCTTCCTTTGCAGATGCTGCTAGGACACAGGAATGGCTTGTAATGTAACGAGCAATTGATACCACTAAGGGCATCCATACAGGGAACTGGTGCATTGCAAAGTCACCACCAGGGATACTTTGCAGGCAGTTCCCCTCTGGTGACAAGCTCAAAGTGGCCCAACCAAATCACCCACTGAATCACCCAGGCCAGCGTAGACCCTGGGACTTGGGTTTCCTACTTATGTTTTATGCTCCCTGGATTGTCTTCCTTTTCAGAGTAATAAAGGGCTTTTGCTGTCTTCTTCTGGCTCAATAATTTTCTGTAAACTTTACCAAGCTCCTTGCCCGGGAACATCAAGCCTTTTGCAGCTGGCTGCTACTCTGATGATGTACTGCGTCATCTACCTGGTTATCATCTGTCCAGTGCATTATTTTTTCAGTGTCTCATTTTTAAGGAAGATGAGCAGAAGTATCCAACCATACTATTCTGTGCAGAAAATCATCATTTTTAGAGGGCAATATAAATGCCACAGGCCATCTCAGTGTGAGTTCTGCCTCTCATGCCAATCTTTTTAAAGACCCCTTCATTTGAGAATGTGTCTAGTCCACTGGGCTTCTTTCTTTCCCATTTAGGACTGGAAGTTCTTTCCTCCTGAAGGCTGTCCTCAGTTCCACTTTTGTCCCTGTGTTCCTCCCTCTGTAGTTTTCCCTTAATATGCCCTTTGCTGTCTCTCTTTATCCATGAGTTTGCGACTTCCCAGTACCACCTGCTGTGTTTCAAAACAATCCCATCTTTCAAACTGGCCTCCTTACAAATCCCTCCCTCTTTTCTCTCCTTGATCTTCCCATTCTCCTCAACATGGCCCTCAGTGAAATCCTCACTTGTTCACTTAATTCAGACAGTGAGGTCCTCAGCGCAAAGAAGTCGGTTTTGAAGTACTGGTGAACCACGCGCCATCAGTAATAATGAGGTGGCTGACTTTGACTTCCACTGCCACTAGGCAGAAACAAGAGTTAGCGAGTGAATAGTTGTTCCCTTTACACATATCTAGCCATAAAGAATGCATCAGGTGCTAAGCATAACAGAGTGCGGGCCCTGAGCAGCATTATCACCGGTCCCCAATAAGCTCGGTGCTTGTAGATTTTGTGATAGAATCCAACAATCTTTAGCCATTTATCACAAATTACTTTGCTGGTACTGCAAATATCGTGAAAAGCTCTAGCATTGCAACATTTCATGTCAAACCCAGCTCTTTCTTCCATTGCTCCGGTCATTCCAGAGCACACAAAGAACTGCCAACAGCTCTCATCTCACTACCCATAAATAACAGCAACTGCCTTATTTTTATAAATTTGGAATTAATGTGAGCTGTTATGTAGTGGTTTCCCCAAAAGTGACTTTCAGTCCACCTGAATCTCCAGTTTAATGGTCCTACAGCTTGCCTAGTTGCTGCTTTTCAAGGCTGTCCTCGAGAAGCTCGGTGGCACGAGAAAACCCCGCCCTGCCAAAACAGGATTAAGAACAAAGTGGGTTAAACGACAGAGCGCTGACACAGGTTCATTTAGTTACCATCACAAGATCTGGCCACAAATATATTGCGCATTACTCTACTGTGAGTTATCATGGCTCTGACCCCTCTCGGGAGATCCCCATGCCACCACTGTATTAACGACTGCATCTGCTTCAGAATAACCTTATTAGCTTGCCACAGCTGAGCCAGTAATCTCATAGGATTTTTGTCCTGCTCCCTTGTGAGGTGTGATTCTCTTCTCCTTGAATCCAGTTTGATGCCCAAAATTTAATAAGTTTTCTTGGACCCTCTGCTCTCCCTCCCCCTCCCCCTTTTATCATCTGCTGTAGGGACCACGAAATCCCTGGTAACCTCCCCAAATGCCATCAATAACTCCTGAAATGCCATGATGTTTGGTGGTTCCTTAGACAAAAAGCTATGTTAATTAAGTAGGAGGATTTTTTCGCCCCTTTTTTAAATCCAGATTTCTCGCCTGCACATGCACTATGGGGATGTACTGAGCACCTCAAGTAACTAGTGCAACGCTACAGAACCCGTATGTGTACCTTTATCTATGTAAATGTTGCCCTAGAGTCTGAAACCTTTAGTGGCAAGTGAAATCTATCACAGCGCTTCTGGTAAGATGCGAGCAGCTCTGTGTGTGGTGGTGGGGGGGGTATGTGTTTGTGCGTGTCTCTTTTTCCCTCTCCTTCCCATATGACTGAACCCTCAGCCTGCTATTCCTTGTAATCTGCATCACTTGATCGAGAGGCACAAACGATACTGAACACAGCAAGGTGTCTATATAATCATTAACTCTCTCGCCCTCTGGATAGGACAAATGATGTACAAGCCTAAACTCGCCAGGGGTCTTCTTTGGGACTGTGTCCTGGGGGAATCTTCTCCTATGAGTTAATGGAGTATTCCTAAATGGGCTGGCTGCTTTCCTTCTGTGTGCCAGTTCTTTCCCAACTTTTCTTTCACAACCTCTGGCATCAAAACCAAAGATATCACATTCATAGCATGAGATTTTTTCAAGACCCATGCAAGGAATAGCAAAGCCATTAACAAACCCTTTGAATAGAAAAATCTGCTGTAACATGATCTGCAGTAGGCAAACATTTAACCACAATAGTGTTTAGATTATTCTTGCCAGGACGGAATAAGCGCCTTTTAATTCTCTGTTGAACGATCCTTGACTTCTTTTCTGTTTGCCTCTCTCTCCTTTTTGTTTTATTTTTACTGTGTTGGCCTATTTCTGATAGTTTCCCCCACAATACTGCGGGTTCCACTTGTTTTGACTGCACAGCTGCCTTCCTGCCTGTGCTGACTTTTTACATGTTGTACTTCAAGCCTGTAACGTTTACAGCTTTTGAGGCTGATGTTAGAAGGAGACTGACTTCAGGGCACTGGAAAGGGCACTGGACTGGGAGTTTGGAGCTGTTCCTAGCTTGCTACCTGCTTTGTTACCTTAGATGAGTTACGGCACCCTGGTGGCTGTAGTTCCCTCACTGTAAAATGATCACCATGATATTGAAATTCTGGTTGTAGGGAGCTTTGACATCTGCAGCTGAAAGCACTGTCTGAATGCTGTTAAACTCAGCCAGCCACTCTGGCTCCCTGGCCAGCCTGGGCTGTTTAGAGCAAGGCTCTCCAACTCTCACAGTACCTTGTCGCATCCCATCACCCTGATGAGTGCTCACCCTCGTTCCAGAGCTTCTCTTCCCAAAATCATCAGATGAAATGATGAACAATATCTAGAGAGTGCTGCTGCCACCCTGCCAGTTCAGCTATGTTCCTTTTTCATTCAGCTTTCTTCTCTGTCTCAAACTCCAGTTTGCCAGGCTTGGAATGAAATACATTTCACCATTTCTCTGTGCCAGATATCTTCCTTTGCTACAACTGCCATGTATACATTTATTAGGGATGGGAGACCCCTAAAATATCATCTTCACCCTCATAAACTGTGTCGAAGCTAAGCAAGTAGGTATTGTGTTTTGTTCTGGAGAAAACAGTGTTTTGGCAATCAAGCAGAAAAATGGTACATGGAATGAAATACATTTATTTCCTGCTTATGAGCATGAAATACGCCTTCTTTCCCCATCACTGGAATGTTTCTGGCTCTCATTAATGTTCATTCTCTCTCTCTTTTCTCTACCTAACCTATCTGTTTCTGGCTGCTTTTTGATTTTCTTGACCATCTTGTCCAGAATTTCTGTATTGCTTGCTTGCTTTTTGCTTGCTTGCTTTCTGCTTGTTTGCTTTCTTGCTTGCTTGCCTGCATACCTGCTTGCTTTTTCTCACAGGTACAGACACAGAGTTTACAGGTATTGCTTTAGCTTGCTTTCCAATTCTGTTTTCCCTAGCATTTCTTTTGTATTGTTTCAATGCTTTCCCTTTTGCTTGTCTCTCATTATTCTTCCTTTTCTCATCAATTTTCTCTGCCAGTTTTTCCCCTCTTTGCACATTTTCTCCTCTGGTGATCCCGTCTTCTCCCCCAAAATAGCCAACCCCTTCCTTTTATTTTTGTCTACCTTTCATTCTCTTGATTACTCTTTCCAGAGGTTGATGAATCTAGCTTGCTCTTGAAATATTTAAATATTTAATAACAGGATGACAGCTATTCCCAAGACACTTGTGTCAGCGGACAGACAAGAACCCCCTACCCTTCGAGTCTCCCAGCAGGCCTTTTATGCACTAGCATATACCCAGGAAACAGGAGAGCTGAGGGGAAAGAAAGGTTGCAGTTGAAATTAAGTCCCCTTGAGCCATCTCTGATTCCTAGTCAGCTGAATAAAAATATTCAGACATGTAATTCCTTCAGCGCTTTTGTTGCAGGTGATAGTAGAGGCTCTTCCTTTGTGCCTAAGTGCCTCTTTTCTCTTCGTGTCTGTCTCTGGCCCCGTTACTAGCACACAAGAGAGAGAGCTTAGGTTGTTCTCTGCTTTATTCCTTTTAGCTCCTTGACCTCACACAGTAATGGACATAGCATGGACATCACTGAAAGTGACCTCCCCAGCCTCTGCCTGACAAGACTTTCAAACTTTCTCCTAAGTAATAACTCACCCTCTTGCTATGCTACTCACTGTCTCACTGTAAACTTTGGATTAAGCTTTGGCATCTTGCTTTAACAAGCCCATGTTCTTTCCTCATTAAATTGACACCAGTGGAATTACAACCTATTGTTCATTTTCTGTGTTATAGCATTTATCCCCACTTGCCCTCCTTTTGGGGAGAAGTTTGTCTTACATTGTTTCTTACATTCAATAGGCTGATCCAGAGAACACATGGTAGAGAAAGATAGACACTTTAACTTTTGTCTTAGGCAGTTTTGTTTCCTCTTCCCATCAGAAGATCTTTTTTCCTATGTAGTTCATGTAATCCCATGAGTTGTTTGAAGCCTCCCTTAATCTAACTGTTATTTCTCCACACTTATAGCTGTATTTCCTCTTTTCTTTTGTTTTCCCATAGCTGATGACAAGAGAGGGAGGGATATTTTCAATAAAACACTTATGCCCATCACTAACTCACAGCTCAGTACAACTGATGAAAAGTCCCCTTTGAACTAACTGCCAGACAAGTCTTTCTCTTCAGCCCAGGACAAGAGGGATGCCTAGGAATTGTAGCTGAGATGGCAAAACTTGTCCAAGTGGCAGCTGCTGAAAGAAGGCAAATCTCTTTTCTCCAGAATTATTTCCACATCTCCAGCCACAAGCCTTCCTGTCATCTCTTCCAGACTTCTGCATGCAGTTTCTGATGGCCTCACCTTTCCAAGTTAGACTTTGCACAGATCTTACCCATGGCTCCTAGACGAAGAGCAGAAATCCTTTACCCTTCCCTCCCCATTTTGCTTTCATTTTTCTTCACAGACAACCTTTTGTATGTGCTATTTGTTAAATAACTGATGTGGAAATGTCCTTCTTTGCCCTCCAAAAAGCCCCCAGATCCCACAGAAACCAACCCAACAACCACATACGCTAATTAATGGAGAAAATACATGATAGTTTCTGTGAATTGTTCAGAGATTAGTAGTCTTGTCTTGTAGTGTGCTTCAATCCTTGAAGGTGGGGAGTAGGCAAAGCATTTTAAGACCCTGGGATTCTCTTAAACCACCTACTCTAAAATGAAATGAACATCTTGGAAGTTCACTCCAGGCTGTGCATGCATGGCCAAATTAAGAGCCAGGTGCCACAAAGCAGAGTTTGCATTAGGCGTCCATTTTCCACTGACATGTTCAGCTCCTTCAGCCCCACATTCTGTGCCCTTGTTCCAGCTAATGATTCTTGCCCAATTCCCTTAATTGGGAGGTGGCAGTCGCCTCCTGTACGCCCTGCACAACATGTCAAGTTAAACACAAGTCACCTCCATTAGTGCCAGTGGGTGGGGGAAAGCACAAAGGAAAAATATAACAACAATTCTGCTCAAGCCTTTGAAGTGTTAGACGATCAATCTGTCTGCTTGAGTCTGATTCTGAATCCCTCTTTAAAATGCATCAAATGTTTGAGCCTGAAGTTCCGTCCTGACAGCATCTGTGAGTCTCTGTGGAGACATCTGCTCCACAGTTTCACAGACGCTCCCTGTGTTCACATGAGAAGGGTTTGATCCAAAGGCCTAGCTGGAGCAAGGCTGCGCGGGGCCGCACCAGACAGACAGTTTTAGCGGGGTCCTGTGGAGTCTCAGTAGCGAAGGCCCTGTGGAGCTGGAGTACGTGCTCTGTAGCAAGGGCCAGAGGTTTTTATTCTGCCTTTCAGCAAGGCTGTTCTCCACCAAACCCACAATGGTTACGAGGACGTTTGTTGGGTGAGAGGGGAAGCAGAGTGCCGTAGCTTCTTGGATGCTTATAATGGCAGCTATACACCAGGTCAGCAACGACGATTAAAAAGAAACTCCAAGAGTTTATTACTGGAGAGCCAGGAACATTTGGGTTTCCTCAAAGTAAGAATAGCACATAAGCATGAAGGATTAGAAGAACTGCTTTCCCTCCACTGTGACTGCGTGGTTGCTGCACTGTACTGTGCCGTTATCTCACAATTAATGTGAGAAGTAAACTAGAATTGCTTTTTCATCTTGTTGAACCTTACATACGCCACGGCCTTCAGTTCTCAGCTGCCAGGAATGGCCTTTTACTATGCTCTATGTTTCTAGCTCCCTGAAAAGAGAGACTGTAAAAAGTTCATGTTATGACTTAGCACCGTATAGATTTTACAATAGCTTTCCTGGACAGTCTGCAGTGTCAGTAGCTTTTCCATCACAATGGTCCCAGAGACCATTTTAGGCGAGTAGTACTCTGTAGCTCTGGGTTTTAGCAAGAGCTTCAGTAATTGTACTGTTTTCACAAATGCCAGCAGCACATTAAAAATAGGCTGGGGCCATCTTTAAGGGTTATGAAATAATCTGAATTTACTCCTAGTGAAATTAAATTCGGAGTAGTTCAGACCTATGGGTGGAACTGTAAGCAGTCTTCCGAGATGGCAGCTTGCTTTATAGGGCAGCCTTCTATTTATTGCATAGATAATAATTTGATGATCTGTCATTAGTGCCATTTAAAAAAACAAACAAACAAACAAACAAAACTCTTGTGTGTCTCCTTTGGTTTAGGAATCATGGTTCCATGGTTCACAAACCCGACAAACTAGTGACATTAAGCTGTTAGCAGGAAACAAGATGCAACTTTTTATGGATCATGTATTTGAAGGAAGATTTGTTGACCAAATTCATAACTCCTTTGTCCTTTCATTTTGTCATGCATTAGGATCTGAAATCACTCAGTGAACTAGTGAATTACTTCTTTCCTGGATGCTTACTCAGTAGTTAGAAGCAAACTCAGGAAAATCATCTTGCTTCATATTTTTAGTCACAGACAGAGCTGTAGACCAAATGAGGTGGGGTTGCATTTGGTAGCGTCTACATTCTTCTGTTTACATCTGCAAATCACTGTCTGATCCCTGCTACCATCAGGGAATGAGAGGGGGACGGCAGGACAGAATCTTCTAAAATTAAGATGAGGGGAAGAAGCAATCTCCTGGCTCCTCCCCATGACAGCTACAAACCACAAAGGAAAGCAAAGTTTTTTGAAGCCCCAGGTTCCTGTGAGACTTACTGTTCACAGGTTCTAGCAGAGTTTTGGCACATCTGAGCCCAAGGCAGGGTGACTGAGGCAGGCAGACAGCAGGTGCAAAGGAATATGTCCCCCTCCATGAAGCACACACCATCAGGAGAGCTGAGAGCCCCGAGTCTGCTGCCAAAGAGAGGACGTTGTGAACCACCATAATGGCCATTCTTCTGGTCAACATGGATGGCAGATTTTTTTTTTTTTTTCCTAACAAGCAGAAACATCCACTTACTCCATTTGGGAGATCGATATAATCCATAGACCTCAGTGCACATAAGCCAGATGGCAGATCTGAGTAAGTTGTGACCAAAAACTTTTGAACTTTAGCCCAGTTCCACACCAGTGGAGGATGTGTCCCCAGTGAACCTGCTATCTGTGCTCGTTCGGCATAGCTAAGAAGGGCACAAATAAGTCCTGTGCAAATAATTATGTTGGATCCATTTATGCCTAACATTTATATATACCCGCCTAATTGAATTGAGTGTTTAATCCCAGGATTCATTATCTATTTCCCTAGCTAAGTTTTTTTTTCCTATTTATGGTTAGCACCCAGCTGTCCCCTCCTCCAAATGGTCAACTGTTGCCCCGTAAAAGTCCTCACATCAGCCTCCCAGACCTGTATCACAGTGCAGCAATTTTCTCAGCGGGGGGGGGGGGGGGGGGGGGGGGGGGGGGG
>NC_048894.1:110731147-110831134 GCF_011077185.1 Oxyura jamaicensis | reverse complement strand
CCCCCCCCCCCCCCCCCCCCCCCCCCCCCCCCCCCCCCCCCTCGCTCCCCCCGGTCCACCCGCCCCCCTTCCGCTCTCCGGGCCGTGGCGGCGGAAGCGGGGGGGGGCACGGGGAGCTTGGCTGGTCCCCGATGCTGGATGAAAGTAGTTAAGAGGAAAACTGCATGGAAGTGTGAAAGATGGAGCACGTTGTTCTCGAAGCCCTCCTTGACAGTTATGCTGGAGAGAGTTCAGCGTGGTATTCAGTCAGGACATGGCATTGCTGCCTTTTGTAGTAATCAGAATAAAGCAATAAAAAGATCAGTTAAAATGCTTGCTGGAAGTTATTGATAGAAAAATTCTTTCTGCACGAAAGATTATAAACAGAGCTTTATCTGAAGATGGATTTGTTTTAATTTGGCATTGATGTATTTGATACCTGGTAGGATCAAAGAAAACGGAATCAAAGAGTGAAATACAAGCAGAACTGCTTCTCTGAATATTGGCCTCTTTTATAGATATAAAATCTCAGGACTAGAGTGCTCAAATTTATTTGTACTGATGTTTGTTTAAAGATCAATATTAAATAAATTGGTCTGGAAGCTATAGTCATAAAGCAGCTGTCGGACTAATGTAATCCCACAATGCTATTTTGTCTACTGCATGAAACCTGGTTAGCTGTGTACTTCTAATAACATGTGGATATCTGGTGAAAAAGAAAATAGCTGAACTGGATTTGGTGTACTTGGATTAACTATGTGTACATCCGTACATCTGAAAATTCAGCTTGTTGATCTGATTGTAAATCAAGGCTAACTTTCAGGTTTCCATGATAAATTCCAGCTCTAATTTAAGTAGTTGTGGAAATAATTTTATGTCGTTCACATTGTAAGTAGTGAGAGGTACTATTATTGTAAATCTGTCTCTTTTGGCTTGGGATCTATAATAAATCTCCAGTGTCTAAATACATACAGTTTATGTGTTTGATAGTAAACACAGAGTTCTTCATGGCTATTCTTCTGTGGTTCTGTTGACAATTCGCAGGGATTTTCTCTGTGATTTCTCTCAATGAAAACAAGAAGAAAGGAAATATTTCAAAATGTAGGGCTGCTTTGCATTACGAGAGTCACATGAAGGACCTCTGACAAGCCTAAGATTTCTGTGCGTTTGAGAGGCTGTCAAAAACACTCTGAGCCAAAAATGGGATTTGTTTGTACAATGTAAACCAGTTTATCTAAAGGTCTGAGAGACACCTGAAAGCTTTGGATAAGCAGTTTTGGATGAAGCCAGCAGCTTTGTAGAAGGGCCTGCCCTTCAGGCTCCCCACACCGGTCAGCAGTGAAAAGGCAACCAGTCAGCGCCTCTTCACCATACTGGGATTTTGGGACCTTGTAAGGGGCCCCACTGGATTTGCCTACTTGCTTCCTTTGACTCCAACAGCTCCCAGTTTTCATTAAATTAACTAGAAGCACCCCAACTTTTTTCCCATTTGCATTTAGTCCCGGTACAGCCTTTTAAAGTCTCCTACCCAAGGCCAGCATCAGTGGCACCCACTGAGACTGCCCAAGGCCGTGGCCGGTGATGCATGGTGAGGCAGGGGAGAGGAGGCCTGGCACAGGCTTTTCGACTCCGTTGACCTTACCTGCGTGACTTTAATGACATTTTCACGAGTCCAGCTACACAGCTGACGTTGTAAGCAGTACTGTGCGTTCTCCAGTGTGTATTCAAGAGGGAGCTGCCTGTATCCTGAAAGTTTCAACACCCTTATCTCAGCCGCGTCGTTAAGTGTATGGATGTGTCATCTCAGTGTTTCAGTGTTAACAAGCGAATGATTTCTGTGTCAGGATCACGATGCTCACCCTCCCACATCACAAACTCAACTATATTTGTGCACCTTTAATCCAGCCTGACCGAGCATGTAGACAGGCACATGCGTGGAGATGTTACAATTTGGTGGCGCGGGTGTCCATAGGTGCAAAACAAGACCTCTGTTCAGAAACACATCCTGAGGCACATTTGCAATCTGAAAAGCCATTTGTATTTAATTGTAAAAGAAGTTGTGGCATGAATAAAATTATTTTTTAGTAACTGCAGCATATTTCAATATTCCTACCTCCTGAAGGGCTTTTTACAATAATTCCCACTCCCACTGGCCAGCAGACCATTGCTCATAGCTCTGAGGAAACTGACCAACCCATTGGTATTGTCTTTTTTCAGCTTTCCCAGTGATTTCCTCTGTCTTCTTGGGTGAATTAATTGCTGTGAACTGCTGTTGGTCTCAACTTCAAAAAGGGGACAGTGGTACTTTCCCCTCATATGTAAAGTACTTTGGGAATTGTGTGTGAATAATAATTTTGCAGATTGTTTTGTGTGATCACGATGAAATATACCATTGCACTGAAAATAGGAAGAGAGGACATACTATCCAGCCAGGCATGTCAGTGGGGGAAGGCATGCAGAAGTAAGAGCCCAGCTGACCGTAGAGTGACCTACAGCCCTCTACCAGACATGTTCAGAAACAGCAGAACCCTGTAGCTGCTGCCTTAACATTGTACTTTGCGGATGTCCAAATGCTATTTATATGTTGCTTAAGTAGCAATGGCTACATTTCTGTATCTTGATACAGACACAGACAGATAACAGAACCTTTTGTTTCATGTCTTTTTTAGAGGTTAATTTCAGTACAATACAAGTGGGACGTTAGCCCAGTGCATTTCTTCCCATTGGAAACTCAGTAAGGATGCTAGGTTTATAACCTGGATCATTATCAGGAAAGGGTTTAACGTGGGGAGTAGGGGAAATCGGAGGTAAAGGAGAAAATCTTTCCTTTTCATGAAATAAACTCTATAGTGTAAATTAACTGCAGGTTCTGCAGCAAGGAGCAAAATCCATTTTCCAACTATTTAGGACTTTTAGTCTCCAGAAGCCTCAACCATGGAAATGAGAGAACCAGTTTACTAACATAGTGTGGTGCTGCCACTCTGATATGTTTTAAATGCCGTGAAATGAGAACAGATAGGCCATGAATTTGTAGATATATGAATGCATGTTATATGTATAGTTTCTTTCTTTTTTTTTTTTTTTTTTTTGTAACAAAGACATAAAACTTAAAGCAGAAATGTGGCTGATTGTGCTGAATTATTACTCCAAGATAGATTCATCAAATCTCCCAGCTGTATAAGACAGGGCTTACTAATGAAGTTCCCTATCAAAAAGAAAAGCCTAATTTTGATTTGGCTTAGGTAATGAACTTCTTTTTCCTGGTGTGATTATCTGCATGGGGTGGCTAAAAGAGTAGCAAGAGAGAGTGCGCTCACAGAAGCATTATGCAAAATGTCTTTTGTCTCTTTTTGCTGGGATATATTAAATTTTCAATGTAGTCTATGTAATATAAAATTATGATAATGACTTTTGGCCCACTGTGAAGGCAGCTTGCTGGTCCTGAGCATGTGTGTCTGGCTTGAGCACTAGGATACACTGTGGGAGTTGCCTTTTCTATTAACAAACCTCTAGATACCTAATGATGAATTTTCTTTCACCAAATGTTCTCCTTTTGTCTAAAATACAAGCATTTTCTAAATTGCTTTTGAGAAAAACAAGAGAGGCAGAGAGGTCTATGGCACTGACAAGGGATATTGAAACAAAGCAAGGAATTCAGTTAGCATCATTCTTGTAATTATAAGCCAACCAAAGGGTTGTTTCATGTAATAGTGAAAATATTTACTACCTTATTGAAATAAATGATGGCATTACATTAGTGAAAGAACAAATCAAGCAATTTGCTCATAAAATGTCAGTGTAAGTTCAGTAGCATGAAACTTGACAGTTGAATTTATTGCAGGTAATTGTAGCAACTTTTGCAACCCATGGTCTCTTGTAATTGTGAAATCTTTTTAGTCTTCCACCCCTTTTTCTCATTCCTCATTGAAAAAAGGCCAAGGAGTGGAAAAAAAAAAAAAAAAAAAAAAAAAAGGACTTATAGGCATCCTTTATATATTATAATTTATTAAATATGGCATAAAGTCAGAAATGAATATATTTTAAATAGGAAGAGCATTTGATAAGCTGACAATAGTTTATAGTCATCTTGGAAAATCTCTTTCTATGTGAAAAGATATATTAGCAATTTAACATATGATTTCTATGGTTTTCCACATTTCTATATTTTTCCCTTACTGCCAAAGACACTTGGACTGAACTCAGAACCTGCAGATTTGTGCTTCCTACCTGAAGTCCTGGTCATCCCCGTGTCGTATCACTGTTATAGTTGTTATCCTGGTGTTATGGGATTAAAATTCCAAGTGAATAATGAGATGCAATCCATTAATTGAGTGGACCATTTTCAGATGGATACCATTAGTAATAATAATTTAGAAAAATAATAATTAAACACATACAGAAAATACAGGTCGGATCCTGCCACCCCTATGAGCTTGTATGTGCACCGGGGAGTAGGCTTCAGCGGAACTCCTCATGGAGCAAAACTGCAGGATCTAGCCCATATTGTTCAGGCCTGTCATATTATTAAGGCGATTATTTTTCAAAGTTTCCCAGGAGACCTCAGCTTCCCCCCAGGGTAGCTCCAGTCGGCAGCTTTCTGTGGCACGTGTCAGGGAAAGGGCAGTGCTCCAGGTAGTTACGTACCTGATGATCACAACAGAATTACAGAATTATAGTTGTCGTGTGCCTGTTTGCATGAGGTTTATTTTAATTTGGTAAAATAGGTGAGTTACCAAGAAACCATTTGTCTTTTGCAGAATATTTAGAACTGTTTTGTATCAAAATCTGAGGGGGAAAAAAAAAAAAAAAAGAAAAAAAAAAGCAGAATGCAGTGGAATAATAAAAATAAAAGCCTCATTTTTAATTTTCTGATACTACAGAGAGCCAACATAACCTTTAGCGGATTAAGAGCAAATCTCTCCAGAAATGGAATCAAGCCTTCTTCTCTCCTTCTAAGTAAAGAATGTATTGTAGGTTCTGCATTAAATAAAAGCTCTGTGAATATCCGAGAACACATTAGTAGGTCTAAAGGTTGGGAATGTGTGCAATTAATTAATTAAATTATTATACAATATAGCTGCTAGCAGTGTAAGCCTGTGTGCCTTTGACCCTCCTCTATCCTTAGCCCTTATTGCTAGAAATGAAGACATATAGGAATGATGCCTCTCTCTCGCTGGCATTAGTTTTAGGTTTCACGGTGACAGACATAATCAGGCTCTTTCTCCTACATCTATAAATGTCCTACCTTTTGGTGGTACAGAAAACCTCTCAGCGTCTGGTGTTTCTTTGTAGCTGCCAGTAATCTCTGACTGTAATCTTTATTAAATCAGTCCTCTGGTCTCCGTGAAAACCATTTCCTTACCATGTATAGCTATTTAGATTTCATTTAAAAATAAATAATAAAACCTTTGGAGACATATGGCATTATACCACAGGTGTCATGCCCTTCAAGGCTGCCTTGTGCATAGCAATGGCTGCAGATCGATTAGAGAGCTTGGAGGTTCTAAGAATGAGGCTGCTGCAGGTCCGAGGGGTGGAAGGCTCGAGTACGTAATGAGGTTATGTCTGTGCCGTGCTTGCCTTTGTGCGGGTCGTGAGGCAACATACTGCTCTGTTCCCGTGACCAAAAATAAAATAAAATATTGTTCTTTTGGTCATTTCCCAAGCTTCCATATGTTATTGCTTTCTTTTTTTCTTCCTTTTTTTTTTTTTTTTTTAGATGCAGTGCTTAGGTAAATGCTGAACATATCGAACTACATGAGGTTATGTTCAAATGGCAGAAAGAACAATTCTTGGCAGCCACATTCGGTGTTTTTATCCTTAATTCTGCATCTGTGTTTTATCAGCTGAACCAGACAGCAGCAGATGAGCAGAAAGTTCTCTGCAGAAGGACTTGAGGAAAGTAAAAGCAGTTGTGTTAAGAGCAAATGGCTGTGCTGCTGTAGGAGCACCCTGTAAATGGCAACGTGGTTGGTTCAATTTTTTTCTCTGGCAGGGTCTCATTTATAAGAGAAATCTCGATTTCAGTCTACTTTGTAATACTATGGACACCTTCTGTCTCTTTTTCTTTATTTTTTTTCTTCTCCTCACTCCTTGATCAGTTTATTTTACTACGAGATTGACTTAGTAGTTTTAGATCTTGCTTATTGCTTGTTCACAGATGGTTGCACAGCAAATGTATCCATTTCCCATGCTTCTTCATATAGAGCTGGGTAGATATATGTAATATGCTTCGCTTTTTTAAAAAGCAGAGCTTAGAGTCATTTTTAGCATTTGTTTGTGTAAGGAGATTTCATTGTGGAGTGGGGGGCTTTGGCTCCATTAATACTTGATACATGCGCTCACGAAACAGCTTTCTGTTTTTCTTCTGCCTGTGAGTGGGATATTTTGCAGGAGATTCAGTTCTGCAAAGCTCTTTTCAAATCCTCCGGCTGGGGCACCGCTGTATTTGTATTAATGTATCTCCTGTTCTTGCGAGTAAATGGCTGGCATTCTGTTTTTGTTGGTCTGCCAGCCAAACTATGAAGTGGTAATTGAGTCTGTTTTAAAGTGGAATGCTTTAGACAGTGCTTTAATTGTACTCGAGCCAATTCCATAAATATACACTCCAGTATTAAGTTATTTTGTGCTATAAGCACTTACGCTGAATCCATTTGTATTGCATTTACTAAGTTTGCTTCACTCGTCTTTAAAAAAAAATTTATAAAAACTCCACCCTCCGTGGTGCATGTGCTTAAATTACAAAGCAGGTGCACATTTTTCAAAGTGATCTCATTGTTGTTCTCGTCAAAATGGTCCTGTCCCTCTCTGCTCCCTCTATCCATGTGTGGAAAACGTTGCATTTATTATCACACCCAGTTTTATGCATCTTCCAGATGATTTAACTGAACTGATGCTATGGAGGATATGCTGACTGGCACTTTTCCCATGCTTAATGTGTTAACAAAAGCCAATAGTGTCAGTTTTAACAGTTTTAGTTAAATTCCCATGACACTCTTAACAAACGTTGAAACCTCTGCCATGTCTTACCCTGACAGATTCCCTGCCGTCATTGCACACTTAAAATAAATGTCATCCCCAATCAAAAAGTTCACATTTTTTCTGACAACATAATTTGTTACTTTGTTCCTGTTTTATCTCTTTCTTCAGCACAATAATCCAAGGGCACGTGTGTTACTTCCTTTAAAGGGTTTTGTGCCATCTCTTACTGTAGGAGGTAGAAGCGTGGAAGCGAGTGCTGGAAATAGCCCCTTCATTTGATTCAGCACAAAATGAAGTTTTCTTAGTGCGGACATGTGGAACAAGAATTGTGCCTCCGACAGATAAGTGAGAGTAACCCGACAGCATCAGAAATGTGTCTGGTGGGCACGTGTGCCCATTGCACATGTAAAACTTGGGTGAGCTGCTAGCACCCAGTTCCACACACTTGGGCTTATGATGCTTGTCAAGCAACTATCACGCCATCTTTTCCATCATTGGTTTCAGCGCCTTTCCTCTTTCAAAGACAGGTTTTGCACTGGGTAGCAGAGAGAGGATGGTACCAGGAATGGCAGTCTCTATAGGCTACCGTTGGCTGCATGTCGTAGCTTTCATCGGCTATGTTCTACCTGCGAGTGCACATATTTGTGCAAAGAGAAACCCCTTTGTGAGCAGCAGCATCCCTTTGATCTAGCCCATGCAAGCCATTACAGAGAGATGGTAGGCAGACTTTTTTTAATTATTGTATTAGAGGTACAATTGGCACCTCTCTCCCTCCCTCCCTTCCTCCCTCCCTCTCCCTGCTTCTCTCCCGCGCTCGGAGAATAAGAGAGGTGGCTTGCACAGCAGCTGCTTAATTTCCCTGGCTTCACACTACTGTTTAATGATCCGTTTCTCCTGTGCCACCTCTCTCATCTACTGAAAGATAGGTACAAATTGTACCTATAAAAATTATAATACAACTCTGGATTATCTTTGTTTTTCAAATCGTGATCATCTGAATTGAGGTTTAATATTATTTTCTTTCACAGCTCTTTAGAAATAGCCTAGAATAAATCACTACATCCTACAAGGAGCATTTTGGTGTAAAGATTTTACATTTTGGGCATTTGGCAGCCTTTCATATGGTTGGTTGTTTTTGAAGGTGGAAGATAAATCCCATGGAGATAGCATCCAAACAACCGTATGGCCACTGAGCCAGCTTGCAAACCATTGCAAATGGCCAGATATGCTGGCAGGTCTGGCTATCCGGCTGCATCTGTCTCTGGGCACCTTAGAAGACCTTGTAGCAAGCACTTGGCTCTGTTTGAGAGAGGTGGGTAACAAATGGCTGTAGGAGCGATAGAGAAATAGTTAATCCTTCCTTAGGGCAGAGAGACTTCCTAGAGTCCCTCCCAGGGTTCTGATCCTATAAATGGTAGGTAATAGGAAGGGGAAAGTGTCACCCATACCTAATGAATTGCTGTCTTATCTCTGGGAGTGGTCCCATAAGATCAGGACTGACATATTTAACAGAGAACCAGAGGGAACTTTACACCATGAGTTACCCTTTGTTACGTCTGTTCCAGGGCTGAACTTCATTCCCTAAGTGGTGCCAGTCCCTCGTCTTTGTAGAGTGCTGTAAAATGCGTTTACAATTTCTTAACATGTGGGAGAATCTGTGATTTCTGTGAATTTATTTACTCCATTCTCTAACTGGAGAAGGTCCGGTAACTGAATAAATCTGCTTCAGCACAAAGGCAAGGTAAATGTTGGGACCATGTTAATGTGATGTCAAAAATAAATAGTATCTGGGAAAATATATATATATATAAATTCATCAACCCCAGACAAAAAGATAGCTGAAGAGTGTCAGTGCAGTTGCAGAAAGGTTGCGCATTTGAAACTGCAGATTTTCATACAGCGGGAAACCTTCTCTTGAGTATTATGACAGAGTTTAAAGGGACCTCCATAATGATTGATATTCAGTAGATTTTCATGTGTTTTCAAAGTTTCTCTCTTAAAGGAAAGCCATTCACATGCCTGATTAGTAAGCAGAGAGCGACCCTTCTTAAAAGCTGTGCTAGGAAGCTGGGGAATTTGCGTAATTTAGAGAAACGTGTTGGACAGAGGGTTTTGGAAGTGAAGGTATACTGCCTTCCTGGGAGGAATGTACTAGAGTCCTCGTTCTGAATAATAGACCCTGTCTCTTCTGTTGAAAATACTGGCTCACAGCTCGGTGAATTTAGACACAGGGTTTGAAGTCCTCTTCCATACAGCATGTTTGAGTCCATTTCTTAATACTGCTTTTGCAAACAAAGCAAACGGAGAAGGCATTTTGGGCACATAACCAAGAAGTGCTGTAGGAAGAAATGGAACTGGCTTTAGGTGTAACAGCCATTGCAGGAGACAGAAGGCGAGATAGGACTGGGTAGTGGAGGAAGAAGTTGAAAGGGAGCCAGAACCAATATAATTAGCTGTAAAGCAACTTCCTGTGGGAACCAATTTCACAGAATTTGTTATCCCATCATGAGTTTTAGACTTCTTCTTCTTCTTCAGTTTCTTAGGGAAGATCTCACAGCGGTGACACCCCCCGCCCCTGTCTTCTTTTTGCAGCGTAAGGGTAAGATAAAACCAGCTACAACTCATCCCTGGTGACCTCTCCTCTCAAGATGCCCTGCTCTGCATCCTCCTGCCACAAAAGCCAAGAACCTTGCAGTTCCTCTCTTATCCCCACAGTCCCATCGCAATCTTTATCCCCGATTTCCTCTCGCACAGCTGCACAGTGCAAATTATAGGAATTTCTTTGCGACTGCTTCAGCCTGTGACTGAAAGCATTCTGCTACTGATCCCAAAGTTGGGACTGCCATCGGCATCAGAATAGAGCCTAAAAATGCCCGCTTCCCTGTTGGGCTGTGTGCACACCTGCATTTTCAGGACGTACTTGCCCTGATAATCACTAAAGCCAATAACACAAGACAGTGCCTAATGAAAGTGTCGTGGAGCTAGGAAGACCTTCTGCAACCCAGCCACTTGAACAATGCTAGGATTAAATGTGTTTGACTGGAACATTTGTCAAAGGGTTGCAGATGATAAACATATAGAAAATCCACCCTTAAAAAGTACTAACCAAGAAAAAGAGGGAGAATCACTGGATATATCTTTCATTGTGAACTGTTTCCCGAGTTCTGCTTGAAATTCAAGTTGCTTATAACCAGCAATCCTTTTGGAAATTGCTTTGAAGAAATCTTAATGATTAGAGATTATCACAAAGCCAGAGTTCCATGAATACCACTTTAAGTGTCTTTGGCATTCATAGGTCTTTGTTTTGTAAACTTCCTCCACAACTGTGTGATCTTCCAAAATCAGATATGTGTTATGATGGCATCTTTAGCTTTAGATGTCTATTCAAGAACACACAAAACTGCAGATGCTGCATGGTCTGTCTTCCTACCTTTGCACAGGTAAGAATCTTTGGAATAACTCCATTTTCAGCTCTTGTTCGGACACTTTTCAAAAGTTTTCACACTGCCCAGCAAATTGCCAGAGCCTCATTCAGCAACATCAGTGTCTGTTTCCTGTATACCTTCCTCGCTGTTTTGAGCTGTGAATGTGATTACAGTTGGGTAAGAAACCTTCTTCACAGCCCAGCTGGCTTCTGGTTGCAGCACTTGAGCTCATTGTATCTTGTGTCTCTGGTCAGCCATACCCACACTCTCTTGCACTATCAGCCACTTGTGGTGCATGATGCAGCCATCTCAGCAAGCACACATGCCTTGCAAAAACTTAAAGGAGGGTCTTCTTTGTGTGTACTTATCTTTCTCAGGCACGACTTGCCTTTTTTTTTCTTGGGAAAGGTGATAATTTTCAGTGATATTGGGAATGCATGTTGGAGATGATTTAATGAATACAAAAAACAACATAGTGTGTTTCTTTTTCTAAGTGTCAGCGATTTATGGTTATCTGTTATCAGTGTAATGGTATTTTCAGTATTCCATCAATCTAACTTTTCTCATCAGCATGATAACATAATTGCATATAGATTCTGGTATACAGACGAAGATGTGATGCAAGAGGTGAATACTTAGTCAAAGGCACATAGATATGTGTCATCTATAAACAGCACCATACCGAATATATATTACGAAAGTTCAGCAGAGGTAATTTTCAGCCTATTGACTTGACTGCAAGAGAGGCATGTTGTCAGCTCAGACACCCAGCTCCTGCTTGTAAGGCCATGTTCTAACTAGAATTACCAATAAGTAGTCCGGATGGGGAAAATACCACAGTGTCCATAACAATTTAGCTTGAAAATCTTGGCTGCTGTTCCTTTTTTCCCCCCATCTCTCTCATTTATTTTATTTTTTTGTTTTGTTTTTTGTTTGGTTGGTTTGATTTGCTTTCCTGATGAATGCTCTGTGGTATTTTTATGTTTTTCAAGCAGCAGGAAAGAAAAACATCTACCTTCATTTGCTTTGACTTTGGCCTGAGTAACTCTAAGGCATGGGATCCTGTGAAATCTATTAAAACCCTTCACACTTTTAAACAAGAATGTACAGATGTATATTCACTCTACAGAGGTATGGTTTTAACTAAGCTGATGTATACATATATAGTGAGAGAGGTAAAGCATCCTAGGCAAAAACAGAAAGAAAAAAATCATTTGGGTAATATTGTGTTATAATAAATAAAAATTAATGAAAGAATTACGAAATAAAAGAATTACCTGGCGTTGCCTGTGCCTACAAGCCTGCCACTCTGCTAAGGAGCAGGGAGCACAATTTCCCTGCCCCTCTTGTGGCTCTGCAATCAGCGGGGTCCTGGCGGGGAGGAGGGGGCTTCCCCCTGGATATATTCCTTCATCAGCATGGCATCTCTCGCGGGGCCGTGCCAAAGCTGTTACGATTAGCTGTGCTCCACATCAGCGACAGGAGCTGCCTTTCTCTCTCAGGAGTACACGGTGGCGTGGTGCTGCTTCCTGTTTGAGCAAAATCAAGTCTTTAATTGCGGAGGATTTTTTTTTCATTACCTGTTAATTGATAAATCACGCTCGCAGGTCTGTGAAACGAGCCGCATGGTGAGCACTCTTCCAGGTTTCCCTTCCTCCTCTCCCAGCACCAGGAGGTATCAAACGCTGGGAACAGAGGGCTCGTTCTGTTCCCAGAAAAAGGGGGAAAAGCCTTTGCCCTGCAGCTTCTCAGGTGTCAGAGCTTCAGCTGGGAAGCTTCGCACCGCTCCCCTGCCATCCTGGGATGGGGCAAACATGGGTTTGCAGGCCCAGCTTCACGGGCTTCATCTCAGCTGCTCAGGTTTAGAGCTCAGGCTGCTGGAGCTTGGCTGGAGCTTGGCTCAAGCTAGCAGCAGAGCTGGAAGGGGGAAAGGTGAATTTTAAGTCACCTTCATGCACCTGCGTGGGGGTGTGCAGCTGCGTACGCCCAGACGCAGCCTCTTTTGTGCACGGTAGCCACAGCTACAGATCAGGCCTTTGATCTAAAATCAACAACAAAGAATGAGTTGGGCATTAAAGTCACCATCTTCAGGAGGCACATAAAACATGCTTTTTTTTTTTTTTAAGATCTCTTTTGTCATTTCTGTCCTTTTATTCTTGCTTCTTTTGCAAGTAGCAAGAGGCCACCGTCTTGGGAGGAACAGTAAAAATCCTGAGTATAGTGAAATAATTTAGCTGATAATTCCCCACTGTATAATTTTCTACGCTTCCTGCTAGCTGACCTTGTGGGCTCCTGTCAGGTTGCTAAGGGAAATCCAGCAGGACTCCTGCTCTGCTCTTCTACTTTTAAAAAAGTATTACAGGAAATGGAGGCATGTTTATGTCAGCTTGGTTATGTGCCTGTTTGATCAAGTGGCATTCTGTAAGCCTTTTCCTCGAGTTTTTTTATTTCTTCTTCTTTCAAATTTGGATGATAGCTCCATACAGAGGAGCTGTTCCTAGCTAACAGCTTGGCATTTTGAGCACGAGAGGCATCACCAAAAGGGTAGGGAGCAGATGTGTGTGTGCAGGGAAGGTGAAGAGCATAACCATGGTATTTGAGGAAACTGCTGGAACTGGGTCCAAGACTGCCTCTGTTCCCGTGTCTTTATACAAAGGTACCGTCTGCACCAAGCAACATTAATAATGAGGAGTGGGAACATTTAAGTTACCATTTCCAGGTCCTACCACCTTGGCAGTGCAAACAAAGCTGCTAAGATCTCCTAAACACTCGATGGCTTATGCACAGATGAGCTGGCGTTCCCACTCTGGCTTTCAGCAGACAAATGTTCCCCACGAAAACGCACCCGCCGTGGGTGATGCTTTCGCTGACTGTAGCACAGCAGAGAGGACCCAGACCGACTGCGAGGGAATAGCTCTAGGTAATGCAGAAATAGCTCCGTGTCCCCCCCAGGGGGTCCCTCTCAGGACCGAGGCAGCTTGGATGGGAACCATGGGCACTGCTGCTGCCTGTGCTGCGCCTGTTGTGCAGATAAATTGAAAATGCTGCTCGCCAGGGCTATCAATCTGGCACCTCTGACATCCCCCCAAAATAAATGAATCAGTTGGAGTGGATTTGGCTCATACTGCAGTTTTTACAGCTATGGTAGCTGTCAAAATAAAATTCCTTCCGAGGTATAGCTAGGCTGTGCTGTGGTGCCATGGTGTGCCCAGGTTTGGAATTTCATGATTTGGAGTTGGAGCCGGGTTCCTTTTATTTCTTAGCATCCTTTCAGTTTTCCAACTTAAAATGGCATAGGTCCCTTTTCCCCCAGAGAAACCGGCCTCATCCAAGGAACCCAGATTGTCCCTATGGCCTCTAACCATATTGCAGGAGATTCAAGGTTACTCATAAGGTGCTTTGGCATGATAGGTACTGCAAGCAGGTGCAGCCGTTGCCTCTGCTGTGATTTTCCCTGACCTAGGAAAGTTTCCCTGTGCAACTTGTACAGGAAATAACAAACCATTGATTGTTGTCTGACTTGTTCGTAGGTAATTATAGGCCATTGATCTAACCAAGCTGGAGCTATGGCACCATAAGCTGTGCAGCCCTCATTACCTCTGACCTGGTGACTGCAGCGTCAAGTCAGTGGAAAACTCATCCAGAAGAGAACTGTACCTTAAGTTTTTGTCTGCTGTAATAAAAGCGAAGGTGAAACAGTCATTTGCAAGTGCTAATAAGCTGCATTTGATAACGGCTTGATGTATGAAAGCACAGGGTATACTTGGGACGAGTGAGCTTCCTGTATGGTCCTGCTGTTCATAGGCTGGTGGCTTGAGCACAGGAATTGCATCAGCTGCCTTGCGTTGGTTGCATATCAGCTGTCACAAGGGGAATACAGTAATATTCATGATTAAATGCCACTGGGCTGTGGCACGGAGCTAGGAATCGGACATTGTTTTGGATCAGACCTTTTTAAAATTCAGCAATAGTAGCAAATTATGTCTGCTATGGATTAAACGCAAGCATTTTTTGATCTGCATTCAATTGCATGCCCCAGAATTTTTATCAATAAGTCTACGATTTATAGGCATTGATTTTGCTGGGCCTTTAACAGGAGAAGAAAAAGGGCCCTCAAGGATCGAACTCAAAAACTATCGCTCCTGCACAAAACGAGTACTTTGTGTTAGTGAAGGTGGCAAATGTTTGATCAAAACAGCCTATACAATAAGTTGTCACAGAGATTATTTCAGGGTTCTTTGGTGCTTTTCATTAATGTTTTCTTTTGGAAAGGAGTAAACCTAAGTAGTCATGGAAGTCACTTGTTGGTTTGTCTACTCTGGTTATCCTCTGTACATCCAGTGCCACAGCCAGATGCACAGCCTGACGTAGCACTGTATATATAACAGGTGTTTTTTTTTTTTCTCTGAAGTTTTCCTGCTCTTTTGCATCAAGAGTTTTGGAATCAAGAAGAGAAAAAACATAAACAATTTTTTTTTAGATATGAATTTCTAAGGAAAAAAAAAAAAAAATCATTCCTTTCTCTCTTTTCACCAGCATCTGTGTTCATAAATAAAGGAAAATATTGTACCTGCCAGGGAGTATTATAAAAGGCACTTTCTTTCATGTCAGCTTTCATTATTTTGAACAGGTTGTGTAAGGGCATTCAGCCTGCCTGGTGCATTGGAATATTCAGGATGTGTTCACAAGGCTTATATTTGCACCCAGATTTGAATACATCTGATGTTAGCGGTGGGTTTTTATGTTTGCTGGAGGATGATATACCCCAGATGACAGGACAGCAGAACTGCCTTGTAAGCCTGGCTGCTCAGCTGGCCTTTCCCTGAGTTCAAATCAGAAGCACGCATCTGCAAAAAATGACCGTAGGTGTGGGGCATTCAGTGGGAGGATATTTGGAGCATAATTTCCAAGGGTACAAAGTATAGGCAATCCCATGAATATAACCTTTAACAGAACAAGTCAAGAGGTGCTTTCCGGCCTGTCATACATTCTAAACTGGTAACCATTTTTAGAAATGATTAACCAGTTTTTGCAGTCTGGTCCTGGTGGGGAGCATTGGTAGAAGTGCTGCTATGGGCAGTGAGAGCCTCAGCTTCGTAGCCACAGAAATGTTGTACAAATAGTAATTTTCTTTCTTTTTACTACACAGTAGTATGTGTATATTTTTCACTGACAGACAGGTGACTGGTTCAGATGGGCATAGACAGTGTAATTTATGCATCCATTTGGCGTGTGCGTGTTTCCAGATCATGGCATTGTCTCCTCTTCTTGCTAGATAAGTTGAAACATTGACAGGCAGTGTGTTCACTTTTTCCTTTTATTACAGTAATTTATAAGATATTTTAGCTAACAGGAGAATGGCCCAAGGGGGCATTCTCATGTTAATTACCAAATGTGGGCTTGTCAAAATCAAATAGCTTCAGGAATAATGCAAGTAGTACTGCATCATTATATTGTTTGGCCCTCAACCCCAATATTAGCTTTTAGAAGAAAGGAAAAAAATAATAATAAAAAAGAAGAAGAAAGAAAGAAAGCAAAGAAAATGAAACTTATTTTATTGGGCTTTTAAATTTAAGAAAACCCCCAAGTCTGACCCATTAGAGATCAGAAGAGGAATGGGAGGAAAAGTGTTGTGTAGTTTAAGACTGAATGCAGTCCAAATAGTACAGTGAGCTTTTAATCTTTATATATATATATAATTTATATATATATATTCAGCTAAAAAACAAAAGAACTATCACAATGTTGATCTCCATTTTCAGGCACTTCTTATACAGCTGAAGGTGGTTGCACCCACTGTAGCTTACCATCAGAAAATCCTGCTTCCAACATTAGTGCTTAATGCTTTCGGCTGTTCTCGTTTTTCCCTGTGGAACAGCAGTAGTGGCCACTCAAGGTCACTTTCTGACACTGTCATCATTCCCACCACACAGTGCCACATCCCACAAATCATCCAGCCCATTCTGCTACACCAAGGTGCTGTCTGTGAGAATCTGCCAACAATTGGGACCAGCAGAGAAGATGCATCCATACATATGTAGGCAGAGACATAGACACACATACCAACATTGCAGATCCATGTTGTCTCATCATTTCTGATGGGACCAGCGTGGTTTCCGCACAGCCATTAACTGGCCTTCATGCTGCATTCTTCAGTTCTGATAGCACAGGCCTGAGGGTCTGAGGTGACCAGTCAATAGTGGTGTTTTCTCCTTTACATTGCAATATTGCGCAGTTCACTTTAGTCTACCCTACAGACTGTCTCTTCTACTTTGGAAACTGGCAGAAAGAGACCTGTAGTGCAATCTGCTGATTCTTCAGTGCAGGGAATATGAGTGAGGTGGATAAGAGGGAATTCCTTCTTCTAAAGCTGTTCTGCCATTCTGAAGTTTGACATTATTGTGTTTGCTTAACGGATTTTGTGCTGTCGCTGTGTTTCATAGCACAAAAACAGAATAGACTTTACTAAATCTTTTAACAAACCCACAGAAATCTTTCGCAGTTCCTAAGTCTGAGGCTTGCCTTACAGACCACGCCACACAAACCCCTCCAGCTGGTTGCCAACCATCTTCTTAGGAAAGACCATCCTAGAAGCAATCAGATTCCAATCCTGTTGAACCGTTTTGGATAACAACATCTACATCTACAAATCCCTTAACAAAACCTACTGGCATTAGTATTTGCCTGGTTGTGCCAGAATAAAGCTGGTGAGTTGAGCGTTTCTGACCACAGCTGACACATTTCTGTGAAGCAAAATGCTGTCCCTCAGCTCAGACCAGCTTGAGCTTTATCACTTGAAAGCAAGTTGCATTTTACCTGGAAGTCAGTGGCCAGCCACTGTAGTTCACCAGGGATTACAGTCTGCAGTGCCTGCAGTTCCTGTGTGGTCCTGCAGTGAAACCCCTACGGGTGCAAATATCTTGCCTCCAAAGGCAAAGGCAGATATGATCTTGATCAGTTCATATTCTTATGAAAGTGAAAGTCTTCCTGCTAAGCAAAAGTCATGAGAAGAGCTCTTAGTAGTCACTATTACCTTAATAGATAATACAGGCAATTATTCTCCAAATAAACAGGCTTAGAAGATAAGCCTTCATAATCCTTTGGCCAGTGTACTTCCACATATTTTCCTGTGTTGCTTGCCAGAGCAGAATTATCATGACTTATTTGGGTGGAGCTTTAACCAGGTATCCCCTCCCATTCATGAATACCTACGAGATGCTTGGATAAGATCCTGTCCCAGTCTAAATCAGAAGGGATGGAGGTTTAAAGGTGTTTCTACCCTGGTAGCTGAGCGTGCTGCCATTCATGTCCCTTTTTTTACATGTCTTCATGGTTCCCACAGACATGAAACATGTTGCATGCTTTGCTAAAGGCAAAGCAGAAGGTTGCAGTGAAGATCTCCCTGGCCTATCGGAGAAAAAAAAAATCACCCCATGAATCATCCCACAGTAATACCTCAGAAATGAAAGTAAATTGCATAGGTGGCAACTTTTGGAGCAAAAATCCCTCTCCTCAGTCATTTTTAGGTCATTGGTATCATGTATTGACAGAACAATTGTACTGTATGTAGGAGAGACTTGGATTTGACTCTAAGGTTTTATTGTGTGTCCTATCACTTCTAGAAATCCAGGTAACATCACAAGCTGAAATTCAAGCAGAAAAGACTCATTATTCTTCGAGACTGTTACTCAAAACTTCATGGTAACTCTTGCAAATTGACTCTGACAGGTAGTTATCAAACACCTCTGTATCTCCGTTAGAGCTTGCACAGCCACAAGAAATCTATCTGGATCTGACTAGATCCTGAAAATAATTCCTCACAGTCAGAAACACTTGACTCCATCACCTGAAGCAAACAACCTGGATTAACCAGCTTGTTAACCACCTGTTCTCTTTGACTCTTGCACAGTTACAGCAGATTTCAAATGCTCTTTTTCCCTGTAATCAATACATTCAGAACTGGGCTTAATCCACTGGCATTTTAGCCATCATCCTTTCTGCTTCATTAGTTCGAGGTCATCTAAATTGTACAGCATAGCTGATCCTGCCTTAAGGCAGAGGGATGCTCTAGGTGACCTTTTCAGGTCCCTTCCAGCCCTATTTTCAATGATTCAGTGATATGATCTGTCAAGATAGAATACATGAGCAGGTGTTTAGGGGTATTTAGGACATATCTTCATCACTGGTATAGCTTGATGCCCATGCAGTTTTCCTGCTTAGATCTCTAGCAATCAATTTGGACTTCCTGAAATGCTTTTTAAATGCCGATAGGAAATGTCCAACCCTCAGATCCTAAAAAAAATAATAAATAAAAAAAATAATAATAATTACAAAAAAAAAAAAAAAGTAGACAAGGACTGCTGGTATGTAACAAAGACACATTTCCTGCTCTGTGTCCGGCACTACCATGCAGCAGAGATGTAACTAGCTATACAAGCAGGGCTAGCTATACAAGTCAAACCACAGGCTATCAGGGGCACACACATTATTGATGTCTAATAAGAATCCATTGGTGTGGAAACTAGAACAACACAGAATGGTTAGTGAAGATGACATTAACACTGCAGTAAGCTGACCTGTACACAAATGCTAGTCACTAGGTCAAGCCTCGTATATATAATGCACATTCCTTATCAAACGCAGGCTGGAGGTTGAAGATTTCCTATATTTAAGGCCAAGTGCACAAATCACGGACTCATTGTGTCCTTGAGCCTCTCTCTTAATTTATGCTGAGCAGTGTTCTCAGCTGTGGTGATTACCAAAGGTAGCTTTGATGGAGACCGCAGGAGGGAAATGAAGTCTCTGACAGGGTTCCCATGCAGCCAGTTCATGGCGATGCTGTTGTGTGGAGTTGGCTGAAGTCAGCAGGTCAGATGCGGACTTCTACTGTCGGCTTATGGAGAAACTCCCTTGCTCTAGAGGATTTAAGTGGGAACACTGTCAGGTTTAGTGTTCCCGTTGAGCTCAATTTTCTTGGCGGAGTGTGAGAGGAGAGAAAGTCTCAAATGCAGCCCAACCCTAGGTCATTAGGGGTTTTAAAAGATTACAGTCAGGACCTTGAATTGTGTCTAGTAATAAACGGGGCATTAGCAGAGTGTGTGGAGCTCACAATAGCTTTGTACAGCAATGCTGCAAATACAAAAAAAAAAAAAAAAAAAAAAAAAAGACGTATTACTTAGATGAAAATTTACTCCATTTGGTTGATGGAAAACAGGGAAGGGAGAAGGCAGGGCAAGAACAACACAGGAAGTTTGTGTTCTTAAGCTACTTGGCTGGCTGAGCTAGCTAAAGGGAGACCGAACCCTCTCCTTGAATTAATTGAGCAAATACAATCTTACACGAATCTATTTGATGAGGGCAGATATTATGTTCAAAAGGAGAATTCAACTTTGTGTAAATAAATGGCACAGAAACATCCTTCTGGTATTTACAAAGAGGTATGTTTTATCAGCAGCATCAGCAGATAACCTAGAAATTGAGCTAGTCTTACCAGCTGAAATGTTCTTTTGTAAATTAAGCCACGTTAAAAAGGGGACAAGGTAGAAAAAATCACATAACCACTTGTCATATTTTCCATCTTCTGCACCAAAGACTTTCAGTGTTGAATGTTCTCAGTCCAGAAATTTTCACCAGTGCCAATTCACTCTTTCAGAATAAACTGTGTAAGGATTTAAAATGAGTGCTTACAATTAGTGAAGGTATACATCTATATGTTCAGTAGTGTGATGTATTCATGTAGTACCACACACAGTGGGGTAAAAGGTGAGCTGAGAGGAGAGGAGGGCAGCAATGAATAGAATATTCATATGTTCAAAGCACAAGTGTGTGTGAAGGACATGAGCATTAGTTTACTTCCCTATTTCCTGATCCCTTTGCAGTTCCTGGAGATACCTCCATACTGAAATCCATCTGTGTCTTTTTAACTTCTGTCCCATTAAAAGTATAAAATTGTTTGTCGGCAAAGATCTGCCTTTGAAGCTGTAATTCTGGTTTGACCCCGGGGACCCTGTGTAGCCTTGCTTCATTTAGCCCTTAAGATCCACCCGTGGTCTTGGTGACAAAGGGCAGTCTCTAGAAAGGAAGTTGTAGGATGAAAGGGGGGGATGTGGGCAGCTGCATTTCTAGTTAGTGCTCAAGCCTCCTCCTTTTGGAGACCCGCATTTTATTGACCCTGGTTCATTTGCAGAAGAAAAATAAACAGCACTCCAGAACTTACATCTTCTTTCAAAACAGGGTGGAAGGAATTGAAAGGAGACTGACAGGAGCACTTAGCATTGTGGATATCTATATTCCGTCTTGCCAAAGGGTAAATAGAGGACATTCGTTTGTTCATCAGCTTCCAAATCTCCTCTCTCTTGCTCCCGAAGGGGGAGGGAAGAAAAAATAATTTGGAGAAGGGGGTTCTGAATACTTCATATTCTCTTCTGCCTGTTTCTAGCAGAGCCAGGCATGAACAATTAAATCTAGGGCTTCCCTGTGGTCTGTGAATAACACAGCACAGTGCTAACCATCAGGGCACAAAGGCAGACAACAAAAGGGGCTTTTTTATTTTTTGTTTACCCTTCAGGACACTGTTTACCTTATCACTGAAGGGGAAGTTATCATCTCATCCCTTTTGGAAATTGAGGCGGCTTGATTCGGTACCTCCAGCGATCGGACCGGCTAGTGATGGAGTGGGCACGTCAGCCGGGGGTTAGGGAAGTCATACGGGGAGCTGTTGCGCTCTCTCTCCTGTCTCGCTCCCTCCGTCTTCCCCCTGTCTCTTGCTCTTTCTCTGTCAAACCATTTTCTCTCCCTCTCTTTCTTTCCGCCGGAATGATTTTTTTCCTTCCCCCTCCCCTCTAAATTTACTTCACAGCAGATTGTCTTGTAGTAAATCACCAAAAACCCAAATAGCACTAAAGCATTCTGATACAACATTAGCATTTGCTTAACAAGCACAAGATAAACATTAAACAAAGAACTGCATTTCTTTATTAGAGGCTGCAAGATACATAATCCATGAGCACAAGAAACATGGGACCCAGTGGATATGCAGATGTGTGTTATTTCATTGGCGCTGGGCGGCCTTGTTAGAAAAGGTTTTCATCTGAAGGCTTGGGGGTGGATAGTTGACTGTCCCTGGTGGGGCTGTAACTAGATACAGAGACTGTTGCAAGCTAGGCTGGGCTCCCTGGTGGATGCGCTGATTGGACAGCCCGAGGAAAACTTGGGAAGCATCAGGAAGTGAACTCAATCACCTTGGGGATGAGAGGGTAGAACCAGATGAAGGCATTTGACTTCTTTTGTAACTCCCACTAAGGACAGATTGCCAGCGCGATCCAGCCTCCATAACTGCAAATCAGGCCCTTTCCCCTATGCCGATTTCATTAGAATGGCCAGCATGGTGCAACGAGGAGGGAAAAAAAAGGTTAGACACAGTAATTTTACAGGCAGGCGGGTACAAAAAAAATCTGCATAATTAAGCAGTCAAGGCTGCTAATAGGGGAGTTTATATGCTCTGGGACCAGGCAAGGGCAGCACATATGGATATAGCACTGGATATTAAATCTACGGCATGCAGACTTACTTCAGGGCCCTTAGAGAAAAGGCTAATTATAGAGAGAGGAATTGTGTTTACTGGTCTGTCTTGGGCAAAGATGTTGAGAGAAGTGCAACCAAGTTTTGCAGTTAGACATGAACAGTCTGTTAATAGAGATATCAAAAATATGTGCTCGTGGTTGCCTCGTATCTAATCAACAGGAAATCACAGATTCCGAGACCCCCTTCTCCCAGTTAAATGAGGAGGGGAAAACACATACATATACATATTCCGGATGCAGGATGTGAATGTGTTCATTATTAAATTGCTGGAATTTAATCTGAACCGAGCTCTTTATCATCAATAAATTATATTTAGCAGTTTACCCTAGTTTAGCTACTCCTGTTTAAAAATGTCAGTGCTTCTGGGTATAAGCTCCAAGTCAGCATTTAAATATAAATGGATAATATGAATGGAAGTTGCAACGGGCAGGGCTGAGCAGTTAGAGAAAGGGTATGTTTATGTAACAAGTCCTGACGTGGTGGACATTAACATTTCATAATGCAGATCAAAGGTATGGAGAAGACCCAAGAGCCCTCAGTCAGAGGCCCCTAGCAACTGTCTAGTATGCTCCATGAGATGATTTCTCCAAATTAGAAAGACTTAGACTTTTCTTTATCTATCCACCTAAGTAGAGAGATGTAATTTTTTGTAATGCTCTGAAAAGTGATTAGCCTTTTTCTAGCTCCTTGCCCCCTCCCTGAGGAAAGAAGTGCCTCGTTTTACTGACGGGAGAAGGCTGTCTAGGCATCATCATGAAACAGTGCCTCACATCCAGAAGTGTTGAGAAAGGCCAGTGCCTGCTGACTATTTTCATTTAGTATTTTGCCAGTTTGGGCTTTTGTCTTTTTTGTGTGTTTCGATGTAACATGCCAAGCTCTACCACCATGGGTAGCTCTATTCTGAAGTCCTGGAAAGCAAGAATGTCCATCAGAAGTGTGCTGTGAGGGCCTCCCTCAGCAGGATGCGCGATGCTGGGTATCCATCAGCACCTCTGGAGCTTGGTGTCATTCTGAGGTTTTATGGAGCGTGTAGGAAGAACCCCTTGGTTTGGATTGCATGAGTGGGAAAAAACAAACCAGCATTCTGGGAATTTACAAGCTCACATAAGTTTTGTGGGGAATATTGTAACAGCACCACAGCAACGGTATGTATTGCAGTGATATGGAGAAACATGGAAAAGCAGCCCCTACACCAAACACTTGCAAAGGTACTCTGAATGCTCACTTGGCAAGCAAAAGAATGCTTCTCTAATTCAGTAAATAACTGCAGGCTGGTCTTCTAACAGGGACTTGATATCCCAAGTCATATAGCAGGTGAGGTCAAAGGATGTCAGCTAGACTGACCACAATGACCATTCTCTGTTTTGTTGCTTTTTTCAGTGGAGTAAAATCAGCCAAGGGGAGGAGTGTTGGGGTCACCTGGGATCAGCCAAGCTGGTTTGTGCTTGGTGGGACTAGTGGCAATAGAGGGACAGTCCTAGGGCATCTGGAAGAGTAGAGAATGTCCCTTTCTCACACCTCACCCAAAGCAAGAAGTAACTCCATTACATATATTTAAAATGCTGTCTTGGTGTTGCTGATAAGCCAGAAAGCTCAGCTTGCGTGTGAACCTCTGTTTCATGAGGGTGCCACACTTAGGCAGCAGTGATATAACAGGAGTTTGTATCTGTCCAGGTGTCAGTCCTCTCCATTTTGTTCGCATTTGACAGAAGGAGAGAGGGCTCACAGAGAACTGTGTTTCTACACATTTCGTGAGAGTACAGTTGCATGGACAGTGTTCCCAGAGAGGGAAAAAAGGTATGCTGAGATTCAGCCCTTTCTAAACATTACAGATTCTGTAGCAGAGAACAGAAAAACAGGACCTGGGAGAGACCTTCCACATGTACGTTCTTGGACATGGAGTCAATCAACTGGGAAACACAAATCCATAGAAAGCGAGTCTTTCTTGCTTTCCAGTTCTTGCAGAATTGTTTGCTTGTTTTTCATCTTTTGGTAACTTGTGTTCATCTTCTGCTTCTGTTCATCTGGGATGCCTCACTGTACTACAGTTTCTTTTCTATGTAAAGCCATTTCATTAACAATAGTTCCCTTTTCCTTTGTTTAGATTTGTAAATTGAACACAGAACCAAATAGACATGCCATGCGTATGTGTGCACATGCTCTCTTTTAAACGGTTAATGGCAGTTAAAAGGATTAGTGAAAATCCTATTCCAGCACTTTTTTCCATATGCTTGTGAGCAAATCTGCCTTAAAACGTTTGCGAGGTGTCTGTAACGATGGCATTGAAGCATCAGGATTGTCCTCATTTCAGGGGCAGTTGTCTTACCAGTTTTGGTGTGAATAACAGAAAATTGTGGAAGATGCTTGTTTTGAAGCATCTGTCAAGAGTAAGTTGCAATTGCCAAATGACAGAGTAACTTTTCACTAGTGAGGAGCGAGTGGATAACCTGTCAATAGTGATGATCTAATGGCAGTCTCCAAGCTGTGCTGTGTCATCAGCCAGCTGTCAATCCCACCAGTGTGTCTCAAAAGCACTAATTGTTGTGATAGTATCAGTGTGAAGGCTGCTAAGAAAGAAAAAAAAAAAAAAAAAAAAAAAAGTCCCTTGGTGCCGCTTTGCAAAAGAGAGGTTGAGGATCAAAGTTCAGCTTGCCTTTACTGGATTTCTTTTTTTGCTTGCATAGCTACCTGTTAACACATCACGAAGCTCCTAATTGTAGGTAGTTGCAGCTGCAGTTACTTTGCTGGTGAGTTTTTGCTGGTAAAGGCAGCAGCCAAGCAGACTGCAGTCTCCTTTGAGAAACGTATTTGCCCCTTCTCCTAATGTGTGCAGCCACATTAGGCATGGGACAGGAGAAATGCCCATGCCTTCTCATTCAAGTTCATATTCAAGACCTGCTTTGGCTATGCTTTAAGGAGTAATTCAAGATTTCAGGAGTAATCCTGCTTAAGTTCAAGCATTGTTTCTACATACTGGTTGAAATGCATCTTTTGTTGATACACGCATATACATATTGCTGTTCTTCCTCCTTCTCTTTCTCCAGTGCAATTCATTTGTTGGTTGACTGCTAAGTCCTGTGAAAGAGCAGAAAGTATTTCTTCTTCTCTTTCAATTAGGAGCTTCTAAGATAGAAATAATACATGTGTTTAGATAGAGCAAAAGGAAATACTGGCATTAGAAGAAATATATAACTAGCAGACACCTGAAAGTAATGTTCTCTGAGCATTTTTCCACTGTTATTTTGACTCCTTTTTGCTCTGTTAATCCACCCATTCCCATCTCCAAATCCCACAGCTTTTTCCTTCTCGTCATCTCAAAGATCTCTCCATTTCTTTCCACCTCCACAGCCAGTTCTCTTATTAGAAGCCAAGTTATATTTCACTTTAACCATGTTGCTCATCACCAGACTAGGCAAATGCAGCCACCAAGCTAAGTTTTTGGATACTGATTTATGCAGTTTACTTAGTTATTTGTGTTACCTTACATCTTTATCAGGTATAAGCTTCTTGTGATCACTTTCAAAGTTTTCTTTGCAACCCTGCCTGTGCTCCCTTGCTGAGAGTGCTGTACCCACCACACCTCTGTGCTTTCCCAGTGCTCACAGCTCTGAACACCTATTCCGGAGTCACAGGCAATGTCCTGTTATCTGTTGTCACAGGGCTATTGTGCTCTGAATAAATACTATCAGCACCCTGCACGGCTCTACTTTGTCCAGCTTTGTGCCCTCTTCAAAATCTAAGTTCTGTCATGTTTGCCTGGCAAGATTATTAGTTTGAGAAAAAAGCTACAAATATGTTTGTTTTGTGAGGTGTTCCCCATCCCATTCTTTTCTGGCTGCTTCTCCCCATACAGAGAGGTTCCCTGGGCTGGGGCCACCCAGCTGGCACACAGGGCAAATGCCAGGAACAGATTACAAGGACAAACAGGAGCATGTTCTGCTGCTCTTCTTATTCCTTCAGATCCTTACAGGATACAGCTACAGTACCACTTATCTGCCCACATCTTTTTCACTCTCTCAGATATCTTCAGATGGTCTAGAAAAATCAATTTTTAAGACAATTCAAGTGACTGGGGATTTAGGATTTGACTAAGCTTGTACAAGCAGCAGGATTTGGGACCCAATTCCGCAGATACTCAGGGCATCTTACAGAGCCCTATGTAAGGAGAGGCTATTTTTATCCTGGGGAGGGACATGAAAACAACTGACCCTTTTGTTTCTCTTTACCCCCAGTTTTGCAGCCCTGCCAGGCCTATTTTAGCATCTGCACTCACCTTCCCTGAAGGCAATGCAGCCTCCTACTTGGGTTGGAATTGTTTTCCCAGAAACCTTTCTGTCAGCCAGCACAGGGAGAGATCTCTTGGAGAATGGGTGTGTGAGCCGAGTTGTGTGCTTCTTTAGTTTTCCTAATGCTCTGGGTGTATCTCAGGAGACCGGCAGGCTGATGAACGTATTGTTCTCAAATGTCAAAAGGACCTCAGGGCACAAAGCTTCGAGTCCTTCGGAACCACCCAACTTGTGCAGAAGCAGGAGAAGTGCAACCATAGGGAAAATGTCAAGCTGGGACTTGAATAGCTGCGAGCGTCATTGCCATGGGTAAACAGGATAGCTTATATTTGACCAAGTGCTAAAAATACAGGGTGCCCATCCAGTTCTCCCAGTCAGTATTGCAACACAGCTGCTGCACCACCTATTTGTGATACATCCTGCATCCAAATAAATAAATAAATAAATCAGGGAACGTACAGTAGATTTTGCTGCCAGAGTGGAACTTCACAGTCCTACCAGGGGACCTTTTTGTAATGTTTGTAATGTGCTGCTATCGTGCTTTAGCAAAGAAAAATGTCACTGCTGGGCTTTATTTTTAACAGACTTTTTTAACATCAATTAATGCAAGCAAATGTAGTGAAGCAGATCTCACTTTTTATTTATATTTGGGTGAAAGCAATGAGGACTTAGGGGAACAACATGCACGAGCAGTGGACTGGAGGGGGCAGAAAGGGAGTTCGGTTGCACTCCAAGCAGTTCCACAGCAGAGAGCTGGTTTTTTTGTAGGTGTGAAAAAGGAGGTGGACACCCAACTTCCATTGGCAGCCACTAGGCTTGAGGAATCACGCTGCCTTTAAATGTATCATTCATGCTGTATCTTAAAAAAAAAATACATTGCAAAAATGTGCAGTATGAGTTATCCAACAGGAAAGACCATACAGTCCACTGGTGTTCACTCTGCAGAAATCAGTTGACTCCCATGTGCTTAATATTTATTATAAGATGTAAAATGATCAGGAAGCCCTGATGTTTGTTACTTATCACACAAACCTTGTAAGAGTTGCATCATATTATATTTCCGTCATGTTTGAAACCATTATATGTGCAGTGTTTTCTGTTTTGCTCCTGTTTCTGTAACATAAATGCAAACACATGCAGGACTGTAGGCAAACTCGTAGCTTCTGGCATTGATTTGTTTTGCTCTGCTGGGAAGAGACATCACTGCAAACCTTGGCAATGCAACATGCATTTCTTCTATGTGGATCTTTCATGGAATTCAAGGTGAAAGATACCTGCTATTTTGAAGGTATTTTTGACCTACCGTGTTGTGACAGATGTGGGCACATGGCACAGAACATATGATTCAAAGATAATGTACTGTACCTGATGTAATATCACACCGACACAGTGAATTAAGGGCAAAGCAACAACTTTAATTTGGAATTTTCCTGCTGTTACCACTTTTTACTGAGATTTTCGTCACGGTTTTTCTTAGTAATGCTGGTGTTTCAGTGTTTCAGCCAAGTTTCTGTTTGCTATAGGTCACTTTCAAGTTACTTTCTTCCTTTTATAGCTGGGTTGTTGCTATTTTGCTTTTGGGGGAGAGGAAAGCTACTCAGTGTCATACATACTGGAAAGAGAAAAGGGTTGGTAGCTGGGTTGCAAGTATGGCTCTCATATCTGTTTGCCCCACCTCAGTTTGTTTGCTTCTCTGCAGGTTTTCTTCGTCAGCTATTATTTTCAGGTCTGATCTTTGGCTTCTAGTACCCAGCTGTACTACAGAAGCTGCCCACCTTTTCTGCTGTATAATTTTCAAGGATTTAACACAGCATTTTCTCTTCTTCTCCTCTGCCATTTCACATATGAAGTCTAGCAATCAAACCAAACTGTACATCAACAAAATATGCTACTTAACGTATAAGAGTATTACAGGATCAAAATCTGCATGCTTTGCTCTCAAAGTTCATTGCTGAATCTAACAGTGGTCTCTTGCTGGTCTGAGCAATACAAAGCAGAGCAAGTGAGTTTGCCCTCACTCTTCTCACCAACCTTTTTTTTTTTTTTTTTTTTTTTTCTGTCTTTCTTTCTTTCTTTCTTTCTTTGACTTCTGAAATGCCCCAGTTTTTCCAAATCTGACTAGAGGGGTAATGCTCCTCTTTGACCTCACTTTGCGCTGTTCAAATCCTGCCTACTGTTAAATCCCTCCACTCACCTCCGGGTTGAATAAATTAGAAGTTGCTTAAGTGAAGTGAAGGATGCAATTGAAGGGGCGGGGGGACATATTCTAGCTACTTTACATCTTTGCATCTTGGATGCTTGTTTTCACCACTCCCTTTGGAGGAAGACTGACAAGTAAGCATAATGTGACTGGCACCATCAGGAAGCACATAAACCAAGGCACTTGGTCTTAGAGTGTCAGAGGTTCAAAACAATGGCCCTCAGGCTTTCAAAACAAAAGTTGCAGACAAGCTAAACACACATCTTGTACGGTTCTCATAAGAAATACTTTTTGTTTTTAATATCAAAAAGTTGATGTTCATGAAAATAAAATCCTGTGGAGCTGAGCCTTGCTTTTTGCCAGGGTATATGGTATTTCAGTTCAACAAGTGAACTTGTTCACATATTGGACAAATTGTCATAAAGTTAAGAGATTAAAAAATTGCCCCACAGCAAGGATGCCCACAGAAACTTTGTAAGTCCTCATGATAGCTGTAGAAATAAATACTCTAACTTTTTTCTTTTTTTTTTCAATAATATCTGGGATTGCTCTGCAAAGAGAATGGCTGCCTTCACTGGCAGCCTTTTTTCCCTGATTAAACATGAAAAACCCTAGGTCCGCAAGTACTTTGTGTGTCTCCTTCCATTCTTCCTCTTATTCTTCAGTTGTGTCACTGCTGTGTGTGGATAAATAAAAAATCATCAAGAATGCTGATATCATCTTCCTTTTCCCCTTTCCCTCCTCTAACTTACAATAATGTGGGGCAAAGGTCTACTTAACATAACACAGTTACGATAACTAGTACATTTGTATTTCTGCTCTGATGAGAGGTCTGCTGTAGTGAGACTCATCCACTGTTGCTGCTTCTTCTCAGCAGTGTTAATTATTCTTCAGGCTCGTGTAGCATGCGTATGGAAACACAAAATAAGCGATCAGGGAGTTGGATATTTTTGGGTTTATTTGTTGTGTCAGTGACACTTCCACTCTGACACAAACTCACAGCACAACACTCCTGATCTGTAATGAGGTTGTGTCCCATGATGTATATTAAAAGCACTAAATAGTCCCTTGCTCATTCAAAATCCTAATTTATCTGAATTAATTTTGTGTCCCCCATTTCATTTGGGTAAATTAGGTTTCACAGTTTCACAATTTGATCACAAGTCTCACAATGTTCAGTGCTTCTTTTTCAACCTGAGCCCCTGAAATGACACTATTGCATCAAAATCTCAGGCTTCATTTAAAAAAAAAAAAAAAAAATCAAATACTTGCTTTTGTTGTTAACAGAGAAACCCTCTGAGTGATAACTGCCCCACCTTGAATGCACAAGCCAGAACTCAAAGCTTACACTTGGTGAAATCACATGATTTTGTACCCATTCACATGATTTTGCAGTTTATGGCATTTACAAATCCGGTTTGAGCAGATTGTTAGACCCCCTGTTCATGCATCCACAGCATCACAAGGCTTGACTGGGTCAGCTTCAGATTGTGTAGGGGAGACTTGCGGTTCCTCAGGCGGGGAAGCACAGTTCTCCTGTGAATCTTAATGGTTTGCAGGCATAATTGAGTGGGGATTATGTCTCAGCTCCAGTCTTTCACTGTCTCAAAAGGGGATTTCTCTGAGATGTGTGACTGCCGTGCAGCGGGTGGGTGGCCTGTGCCGTCCTGCGTACACCTCCTGCCCCAGCTCAAAGATGGCCGGAGCCCAAGGCCGGCCCTTGCAGTGCTGTGGAGCCCTGCCACTGCCCAGCATGTCCCCTGCGGAAGGGCTTACGCCAACCAAGGAGCGATTTCTGCTGGCAGGAGGAGAGGAAGTGCTGTGCAAGGCACTTGGCTGAGGAGCTGGGCATGGCTCGGCGAGCAGGCCCCGCAGCCAGCACAGGCCGGCTGGGGCGCGGGCAGGCATGGGGCCGCAGGCACCCGCCAGGGCTGGAAGATGAGCGCGGGGCCAAGTCTCCGTCATGTCACCTGCTGGGCTGTGGCCTTTTACTGAGCATGGCTGCAAGGAGCCGAGGTGGCAGCATCCGGCCAAGGAGAATGGTGTCGAGTGATGCATTTCAGGGAGAGGTGAAAGAGCAGGAGAGGGGCAGCTTGGCTCCTGCCCCACTGCCCCAGGGAGAGGAGGAGGATGGTGGCTTGGAAGAAACCCAAGCAAAACCCCTGTCTTCTGACCCCCACCTCCTCCCCACTACTCCTAAGAGTGATCCAAACCCTCCTCCCACTATTTGTTCCCCCCCCCCCCATTGAAATGAACCAACACATGCATACCACCCCACACAATGAAAATGCAGTGGGTCTTTTGGAGACTATTTCAGCCAACAAATGCAGTCTTGTAAGTTATTTATTAGAGTATGTCTTAGTAAGAGGATAATGCCATATAGTGGTCAGCCAACTCTCTCTTGCTGTTACAGTCATGTTTTTCATATCACATTTCAGATTTCCTCAGAGCCTTACAAGTGTTTTTTTGGTTTTTCAGTGATGTTAATCACCTCATAGTCATTTAATGTCATGCTACATTTTTCTCCAGCTCTGTAAGTTTTATCTAGAGAGGATATATGCTGACCTGACAGCCTATACATTTATTTTTCTCAAAATAGTGCTGTATTTTTTTTCCTTTGGTAATATGCTTTGATGCCTTATAGTTGTAACCTGCTGTTCTTTTTAATTGCTTATTGTTATTAATTATATAGTAGTAACATTGTTGGCTTGAGACAGTTGGCTGCAAAAATACATCTATCATTATTGCCATTGGAGCTGCACTAAATTACCCAAGCTCTGTCTGGAAATGAATGCTTTGCATTTTTTCAGTGAAATCTAAATGAGTGTTAAATCAAGACTTTTTTTTACCTCTTCCCCTCCAACTAGGTTTTGTGCCCTTGTCCTGCTTCTCCTCTCCACCTCCACCCCTCCATCAACTTTCCTTTGCAGTCTACCCCTTTCCTTTCTTATTGTTGCTTCTATGTCTCTTCTCCTTCCCCAGCCAGCCCCCTCTAACAATTCTTTCCTTTCTTGCTTCTTCCTCATTGTTGCCTGTCAGTCATACATCTCTTTTCAGCCAACTTTTCTCTGTTTCCTCTGCTTTGTTGTTTTTCCTTTTTTTCTCTTATTATTTCATGTTCATAACTTTTTCATCCTGCTACCTGAAAGTTCACTGGAGAGTGAACTCCTCAATTGCTACAATAGTGGAAAATGGCATCTTTGCTTCAGTGGGGAATTAGGTTTGGTTGGAGTCATAATATTCCTGTACAAGGGGCGTGTAGAATTAGAAAAACATAAACACAAACATGTTACTGCATATAACAAACAGGAGAAAAATAAGTAATTGCCCCTCATTATTCTCTTAGCCACAAACCAATGGACTGTTAGTACAGAAATCCCAACAGCTGTTTGTTCAGCTCCATATGAAGTCTTAGTACCAGCAGAGATAGTGGGAAGGAGAGTGGAGTAGGTTTCAAATGAAGTCTGGTCCTTTTTTGATATGTGAGCCCAAAGCTGCTTGCTTGCATTACAGTAGGATCAAACAGAGAGATAGGGAAAGGTTAGTGCAAATCAAAATTGAGGTTTTTCTCTTATGCTTTCCTAAATAAAACAGCAAACTAAGACGAGCAATAAAAATAATACTTTATATAATACTTTATATTAAATGTAGCTTTATCATTTTCATACATTTTCTGTACAAGGAGATCTGCCCTAACTGGCAAAGCGGTTTGCTGGGGTGAAAAGAATCTAATTAAATGCCCAGTTATCAGCATAGACCTGAGGGCCTTAACAGCATGAACCGCTTCTTCCTCACTGTTCTTTCTGAGGGCTGAAGAAGGGGCTGGTGGGGGAGGAGATGGAGGTTGAGAGAAAAGAAAGCAGGGTGTTGATACACCCCTAAATGAATTTAAGATGTGGATCAATACCCCAGCAACTGCCACTCATTTTGAAGTGGTCCTTAACAATATAAGAAGGTGCCAAATAATCTGTGCCTCGTATAATGACATTCAGATTTGGAGAATAAATTATCAATAGTAGCTGATATGTTAAAGAAATGCAAGGAAGCATTGGCATTTCTTCATACTAATAAGTCAAAATCCAATAATACAGTAATACAGGAAAGCCCCATTTTATTCTATTTTTTTTTTTTTTTTTTCCATTTTACCTCACTTCCCCCCTCCCTTTTAGGAGTAAGCAGGCAATCCTTTGTAGGTAGAATAAACAGCATGTCAGCATTTAGTGATTTTATCTTCCAGATAAGGCTTCACGACAAAAAATAATAATAATAATAATAAAATAATAATAATAAAAAAGGCAGTCCTGACCCTTTCTATATAGTCAGAACAAGAGAACAAGAGAAATAGCTCATGAGAGTTGTGGAGTTGTGTACAAAACATAATTTCTACTGCTGGTCCACCATGGGGTAAAATTAATATTGACGCTTAGGTTGTCTCCATTCAGGAGATGTTTTCCTGGTATCCCTAACATCAGAATAGGTTACATTTAGTTTATGCAACATGAAATATCCTCCCCTATTTAAAAACTTGTGTTTTCTTTGTGCAATAGTCACAGAATCTCAGATGGGTGGGCCTGTAGTAGGTATTGAACAGCTAATAACAGGGAAAGCTGGTTTTCCAACCAGAAAGCAAGAACAAGAAAAATAGACTGTACCCTACACAGTGAACAGAAATATTTAAATGGAATTAACAATGCTGAAAAAGCCAAAAGGTGTTACTTATATTTTACTGTTCTTAATTCTTCTGAATATGAATGTGACATTTTTATTTGTTTTTCCCCCTACAGTTTGATTAAAGTGTTAATAACTACTTTACCCAGGCAATCTCTGAGCCATTCAAATTGTAATTTTACTTTGCTAGAGAAGATTTGGACCAAAAAACTTCCTTGTTTGGAAGAAATAGGCACTTCCCTCTTGGAAAAGAACAAAGAAAACTCAGTCAATTTTAATTCTGACACTGTGTGTGTAACAATAGGCAGATGAAGCAGGGCCTGATTCTTCGTCCAGCTGAATTTAAGAAGAGAGTTGTCATGCTCTGAATGGGGTGAAGAAACAGACATTCGTTAGCTCTGGGCTTTAGTTTCTTTATCTGTAACATGCAGATAATAATCCATATCTCAGTGTGCAGCATAAGGATGGAGGGCTTGACCTTGTGCATTTCGTCAGAGTTTAGTCCCACAAAAAGTCTAGATGAGAGCCTAGTGCAACAAGAGGCCTGTTCCCCTGGGCTGGTCATGCCAGCATTTGAAGGATCAGTCTCCAAGTTTTTAATCATTGCTTACTGAGTGCTTTTAGAAAAGGTAAACGTTGAGCTGGATCATCTGTCTACAAATATCTCATACCACTCAGCTTATTCCTGCCAGTTTAAATTCCTTTTTATATCCCATGGTAAAATTGTTTCCAAAATAAGCTCTATCACATGGGATTTTATTGCATTGATATAGTGTAACCTTGTAATGTGTATAGCTACGTGATGCAACATGGATTTTGTTTTTTTTTTTTTGTACAAATTTTAATGCCTTTTCCTGGTGCAGTTACAGACAAGGAGTAGCAAATTATGCATGTCCCATCAGTCGGTGATAGCCCTGTTGCTGAATTCCTGAACTCTCTCCTGGTAGTCAGTTGCCCAGAAAATCCTGTTCTTTGATGGAGAGGGCATTTGTTGCATTTAAATCATTCTCACTTGAGCTGAAAACATGACAGTTATTAAGGAACAGACCCTGCCAGTCGTCGTTTGTATATTTTAATCTAGCCTCACCATAGCTAGATAATTCGTGGTTTTAATGGAACATACAAGGCACATGTGGTAAGAAGAGTTCACTTACAAGCAGCCAAAGTGAGTGCAACCAAGCAAAAAAGTGAACAGTTGGTGAAGTGAAATGCATCCCTTGCTTCAGACAAAAATACAGTGGAATGAAAGATGCAGTAGACTGGCTTTCCCTTAAGCAGATCTAATTTCAAAATCTGGCCCTGGAGAGATGAACTTTTGCTTTAATTGAGGAGGTGGATCCCGGCTCTTTGTCACTCCATCAATCAGCACCCTTTGCTGTAGCTGTAGCAGTAGCAATGCTCTACAGAAGGCTGTCACATTTATTCCCTACATGTAGACTGAGGTTTCCTACCTGCTGCTGTTGGGAGCCTGCGTGGCCCAGCCTCACCGTCCTCTTCCTTCTAATTCTGGCACAATTTCAGTAGCCAGTATGCCTAGGTAGAGACAGAGTCGTGGCCTGGTCTCGACTTTCCCTTGGGGAGACTAACATTGTTGGTGTTAACTCTAGGGTTCGTTCCTTGAGTCTCGTCCACCTTCTTCCTCAGACATGGGCAGAGCCTTGCCCAAAAATCATTCCTAAGTGAAATAAAGCATTGCTCAGGTTGCAACCTAACGTATTGAGTTTCCCAGTTGCAGAGTCTCTAGCTAAAGTCATGTTTTCAGTTGAAAGTGGTATAAGGAGTAAACGCAGTGCACTGGACCAGCCTGCCCATGCCAGCAGGAGTGTGGCATAGCAGTGAATTGTAGGTAGGCTACAAGTGAAGAAAGGATGAGGAAGGCATTTCCTTCCCCCCAGCCTGCCAAACACCTGCCCTGAGCACTGCAGGAGAAACACAGTTGTGCTTCTGTCTTTCCATCCAACCTTCCATCCTGTCCCAACAGGATACGACTGTTAGGACCTTAAAACCCCCATTTTTCCATGACAGGTTGCTCTCACGGCTGTAAATTCCAGCTGTTGGCTTCTTCCTGCTGCAGATTCCAGCTGTGTGTTTTGCCTTTAGTACATCTTCTTCTTTATCACTATATTCCCATGCTTTTCATGTCAGCTTCCAAAATTAACACTGCGGTGGATAGTGTTTTTCATGGGGGGAGGGGGGGTGTTGTGATCATGTTTGAGAAATTGAAAATGACAGAAGCACCATTACAATCAGGGAGAAATTATGAGTGCGGTGCTAGAGACTTGAGGCGCTGTTCCATTGCAGCTCCAAGCCTTTGAAGAAGTGTTGCGCTTTCCTTAGCAGGTGAAGAGACTTGTCACTCACTCACTCTCCGTGCTGAGACCGGAGACCGAGTTTCTGCCGGGAACGAGGTTGTCTCTGGTGACACGGAGATGCCGACGTGTATGGCCAGCAGAATTACAAAGACACAAACGAACTCAGCACTGTAAAGGAGGAAGCAGGGATGGCTGTATGCTCTGCAAATTACAGCGTTGTACAGTGTGTTTTGTCCTTCCCCTGTTTTCAGCGTGAGATGTTGTAGCCAAGGGGTTAGCTGTCATCCATGGCGTTCCTTCGTTACTCCTCAGATCTCTGGCTTATAAATGTGCACTGCAAAATTAACTCGGGAAAGAATGAAAGCAGTGTGAAGAAGGAGAAATTGGTTTAGGGGCATGGTTTGCTCAGTAAAAAATAAAAAATAAATAAATAAAAATACAAAGAAAACACATGGAATGTGAGAGCTATGCATGCTTCAGACCTGAAAAAAATACAGGGACTGCAGGCCATTTCATTCCTGCGTTGGATGTGGAGGGCAGAGTTTACACTACTTCTTAGCAGACGCTTTTAAGCATGGACCCAGCCTCATGATGATTTACCAGGAGGACATCATCATCCTTGGACCTTTGCCTATAGATTTATTCAGAGTAAAAGGCAGAAGGACCCTTCTGGACAATCTTGAGGGTGAATAAGAGAAAGAGTTACTTATAAACTGTTACAAATTGGTACTCAGTAATGGCTGTAGTGTTGATCAGACAATATAAGAGGGCCCCCAGTGGTTACTGACTTAACAGCTGCATGTAAGTCAGCCAGTGAACATTTGCTTGTAGCTGCTCTAGTTTTGTTTTTATTGAAGAGCAAGAAGCATAAACATGGGACACGCAGTCTAGAGGCTGCTTAAAGGGTTTCACTTGTTAGAAGTGTGTATTGAAATGTCAGGGTCTTCCATGAAATGAATGAGTTGAGCCTTTTGTTGGTAGCAAAAATGGGGCCAGGTCATCCAAAGCAATAGCTGAAGTGGGGATGCAGGGGAGGCTTGCCTGCCCTATGAAGAACACAGAAACTACACACCTGGGGTACCCTCTGAAAAGACAGAGGATCCCCAGTTGTGAGTGTATGCTCGCCACGAACACTGATTTTGTTTGCTTTTATAGCTGGTTATCGAGTTAGTGGCTGAGGTAATGGGCTGCACCTCAATTAAAGCCTACCTACCCCCACTGAAACGTGTAATATTTGTGTAAATATTAAACATTTATATGAACACCGAATGCATTTATTTAGAATTGATTCATGTTTACATTTTCCCATTATCTGAGTAAAGATTACAAATGGAAAGTAATTTACTTGCGCTGAAGTTCTGCCTGCATCAAGCCAAATTAGCTACCAGCAGTGAGTAAACCATCCTCATCCATGTTGCTAGGTCTTCACCAAGTCCAAACTCCTATCCTAACCATGTAAGGGCAACAGTAAGCAGCAGCTCTGTGCTGTGGTACTTTGTTCTTGTCTTCCTTATGGAGCTGTTGGATCCATAATGTGAAGGACGTGCTGACTTGTTTTACGATGTACCACATCGGGGAATGCAGCACGTAGTTTTTTGTTAGATTTGGAAAAGTGCAAGCTTTATGTTAAAGGTTCATTTCTTTTTCATCGTTCAGCAAACTCATTTGTACCGTAATGTACTTTCCTATTCCTCCATCTGATAGTTGGTGCTTTTATACCTATTTTGCAAACCATATTTTTAGTCTAATCCATACAGCGGTTGTCCAGAATTCCATAGCATTGCTTGTTTCTTACCTATAACTCTTAATAAAAAATAGGGCTGTGCCAACCTATTATATCCTTAATAGAATATTCTAATGGTTATTAAATCAATTGACTCTGAATCTCACTTTAATAAATGAGTCAGACAGTATTTTCCAATTACTGTCAGCCGCCACCTTTCCAAAGAGCAGATTATTTTGATTGAATTTTTTAAAGCTGTTCAGCACTTTTTTTTTTTTTTTTTTTTCTTTCCCCACCTCCCCTTGTAACAGCGAAGAGCAGTAGCTCTGTACTGCAGGGAAGGAGAGCCTCTTGGACTGTGTCTGACACTCCTTTCCCTTTCACATTTTTCCGTAATGGAAACTAAAAATGTGATGTTTCACTGGCCTTTAATTTATTAATGGTATCATATTTTGCACTTTCACAGCACCCCATCAAATTGTTTGCTAAACATGAACAGCGAGACAAGGGCCAGCGTGTAAACAGAGCCTTTTGCTTCCTCTTTCCACATCTGGCACCTTTGTTGGAGCTGCCACACCCTGGCTCTTTAATGCCAGTAGGAGATAAAATGCAGGCAGTGCTTTTAAATTCTCTGTGGAAAGCAGAGCAGGGACAAAGCCTTATTCCCGGTCCTTCTGCAGTGCTGTGTGACCCAAACAAGCAGCCAGTTGTGCGCCTGCACATGGATCTTAAACCTTTTTGTAGGCAGATCACAGTGATTCTGGAAGTCTTCCGTGTACAGGAGCTAGTCCTGTGCTCTTCTCCAGCTCCTCTGTCCCACTTGTATTAAAAGTCTTATGGGATAATAATTAGGTCAGCCAATTAAAGAAGAAATTAAAAATTAACACCTCTTCTTTAGGGATGGGTACTCTGAGAAACACAGGCCATGTTGTCATGCCGAAGGTGGTAAGAGTAAGTCAGTGTCAGAGGCTAGAATGGACCCCAGCCCTCCTGGTTCCTGTGCCAATACTATAACCTCATCTGTCCCCCTTGAATTTAAATTATGCTGGTACCAGATTCTTGTATTCAAGGGCTGCAACCTTACCCTTTGTCCCCAGAAAGTAGTGCACAGCAAGTGATGTACAAAAAAATGGGTGCAAAAGAGGGTGAGGGGAGGGGTTTAAAACTCCCTGGGCAGTGAAACTTCAGAAAAAAAAAAAAATATTCTATTAGTTGTACAAATGCAGTCATATTTTAAATGAGGTCTTTAGAACTGGGAGACTAAAAACATTTTATTTTTAAGAGAAAGCTTAGATTCTGCACAAATTGATGTCTCTTGCCTGGGGAAGTTTCCTATCTGCCCCAGGCGAGTGGGTGAGGGGATTTTTCAAACCCTGTTCATAAGCCAGATTTACAACATGCAATAATCAAAGTGGTTTTGATGTTTGTGACCAGGAGATCACCTCAGATCTGAGTGGTACAGGAAATACAATAGGGTCACATTTAATGGGGTTCAGTTCTTCCTGAACAAGTATAAATTGCCTAAAATTAGTTTTGCTTCGGCATCAGGAGTGCATGCCTTTCTTACATTTCCCTCATTAGGTAAGGTAAAAGAAAGATAATTAAAAAAAAAAAAAAAAAAAAAAAAAAAGCCAATTCTGTCTATTCTGTCTTCTGTAGCTCCAAATAAAAATGTTTCTTTTTAGGAAGTCTTTCTCCCCTGGAATGTTTGAAGAAGTCCCCGTTCAGCGTTCCCCTACTCTAGAATGATTAGCGTGGTTCATTTACACTTTGCCAACAGTAACTCTGTGATTTGAGAATTGGCATCGATTATCTTCACCCTGACATGTGGGAGATCCTGCGATGGAGCTCCCTTTGTCCTAATTGCTTTGACTGTGTGTATCAGCACAAGCAGTTTGATGAAGAAACTTCACCCTATAAGCTTTCTGGCCTGCAGTTATCCTTTTGTGGGGGCTTTCAGTGTCCTCAGAACTGACTGCTTTACAATGGCCACGGCAAGATCTGAGTGTAGCAGGCATGATCTGATCACATGTGGTAATCTGTACGTTCCTCGTAATTGACTTGCAAGTTCAGGGGAAAGGGGCATTTGTGTGTGGCTTGTTGGGTCTTCCTCCCCTTTTCAGTGTGCTCTGCTCTTCAGCTTCACTCACAAATGTGGCTTGCCTGTTTGGAGCGTGTGGTGTACCGCCTGCCTCACAGAATATGACTGTCTCTCTTAGACGTACAGACTGGTGCATGTCAGATCTTTTCCCTCGTGCGTCCCTTCACGCTGCTTGTATAGGCCATGGTCACCCTCCCTCAGCAGCAGCAAAAGCAGAGCACTCTGGAAGCGATGGTGGAAACCACAAAATCCCAGGCAATTCTTGAGACTCCACAAAAACACACTCCCTGCTAAGGAAATAGCATATATTTGATAGGTGTTTGCTAATGTATCTCTGGAGGGTTATAAAAGGTGTCACCTACCTGATGCATCCCCCTGTAGATCTGCCCCTGGGAGTCTTCTGTACAGAATATGTTCAGCCCACACGGCCTGCCTGCTGGTGTGACCAGCTGGGCGAAACACACACCAGCAGCCTCTCACCCTCTTCCCCCATACCCAGAGAGGCTGAAGTGGTGAAACAGCCACAACTGACCTGAGCCTTCCTCCTGTGCATGATGTTGGTAACAAAACCAGGAGCACGGTATTGACAGGACCTTCTTCAACCAACTTCCAAAGCAGCCATGCCATTTCCCTTCACCCCACCCCAATTTGGGGCAATTCTTTGTTGTTTTTACTCTAAGTTAGTAGGGATCACTAGAGGACTCGTGACCCTACTCAGCTGGGTGAGCATCCCGTCAGGCTTCCTTTAATTTTGGGGTGCCATACAAAGCTTCCCCCACACCCAACAGCAGTTGCCAGCTGCAAGCATTAGCTGCTATGGCTCCTAATCACTGCAAAGGGTGGACAGCACGAGGTGCAGGTGTTTGGGGTGGGCAGGGTGCACTCCTGCGTGGCTCCTTTCACCTGAGAACCGGTGAGGAAAGGTGCCGGTTGCCTGGCGCTCCCTCCTCGTTTGATTGTTGGTAATCAAATACAGTATTTACCTGCGAGATCAATGCCGCTGGTGTAGCACACTGGTGACATACAGAAGGACCTTTTCTAAGCCGCGCTGTGGGAATTGAGGCCTCTGCGGCAGGGCTGGAAGCCACTTCTTACCTAGCAACTGTTTCTAAGTAGGACACAGCCGCGGCCGCCCTCGTGGTGGAGCGGATGAGTCCCGCAGCACCCTCAGGAAGGGAACCGGCCGCGAGGCGCGGGGCCTTCGGAGGACAATGGGAGGAAACGCAGGAACAAGCAGCAGGGGATGGGAAGGGTTTGAAAGCCACATGACATTGATGGGGGAGCTGCATCAGGAAGCACATGGGGACTTTTCGGAGCTGGTGTGAGGGGAAAAATGCAAATAAAGGAGAAAAAATAGCTGGGGCTGTCGGAAGGGGAACTGGGAAATCCTGTGGCTTCTAAAAGGTTTTGTGCATGCCAACAAGACTGGGAACGTGGTGCAGGAGTGACACAAGGGTGTAAAACACCCTCCCCTGTCACCCCACTTATTAGAAACACCACTGTCAGCCAAAGTGGTAAATGCGTGTGCGTTGGCATTTCCTACCCTTGGCAGGTGGGGTGGCCTGTGAGCAGCATTCAATTCCTCATGCGCTGTTTTGGAAATGTTCTCATTTGTATGGGGTGCTTCTGGTCCCGTTCATCGTTTCCTACTGAAGTCTAACACTACATTCCTATCTGGTGGTAATTGTATTGGGAAAATCTGTGCTTTTAATGCCCAGTTAAACTTCCTACATGCTGAAACCTTGCAGATAAATGAACACTTTAGCAGCCGTGGATGCTGAGGAGCATCCAGTTTCCTGAGCTTAGCAAAACAAAAAGCCTGTTCGGTTCATAGATCATGTTGGACATGCTCTTTGGTAAGGGCTATGGTGAATTTTATTTCTCCTTTTGTTTCTCCCTCAGATGAAGGACTGAACCACGAATGCAAGCTCTGCAATCAGACGTTCGACTCTCCTGCCAAACTTCAGTGCCACCTGATAGAGCACAGCTTTGAAGGCATGGGGGGCACCTTCAAATGTCCAGTGTGCTTTACAGGTAGGCGATTGCTGCTTGTCCCACTCATGCCCTTAGCTCATCTGCGCAGAACTCCCACTTATAATTGTGCCATGTGTTGGCTTTAGGTCAGTTTTAGGAGCAAACATTGCATTTATGCTCAGTAGTAATATTGATTAGAAACGTTCAGAAAGCTGAGCTTCTTGGAAGGTCAAGCATCCATCTGAAAGAACAGCATTTCAAGCCCTTCAGCTGGAGGTTTGTGTTTTTTATAATTACATAATGAGTCCGTTACCTTCCATGGTATCACGTTCATCACCTCCATGTTCTAAACTTGCCAAGTCTAAAACTGCCCATAAATTTGTACTTTAAAGCTACAGATGTTTCATCTAAAATGATACAGTTCAGAGCAGAATTTGGCCTCAAGGGCTGCTAGACATAGCCTGCACAGCAGCGTTCTCTGAATGAGCAAGAAAGCCCACTTCTGTGTGTGTTTGTTGGCTTGTGGTGAGAAGAAACACCCTTGTAATGTGCTTTAGAAAGCAAACCATGCTGTCTTGCCACAAGTCAAGTTCTGCTCTCCCCTGACACAGGTCCAAGTGTGGAATAATCCTCCCCAGGCAGTGGCGTTGTTTGGTAGTAAAACCCAAGTGAGAAAATAACTTGACCCGGTAGGGCTAAGCACTGCATTGTTTGGGCCGTAATGAGGAGCAGAAAAATGCTGTTGGAAATGAAAACACATTAAAAGGATGCCTACAGAGTTGTTGTGCGTTTTTTTTAAGGAATTCATAATAGAACATTTCATAAAATGATAACCTAAAACATAAGCGTTAATATGTAGCTTACATGCACAATTTTGCTTTACAAGATGAAAATCAAAGATAATCACAAACATGACAAAACACACTTTGGGTATTCTCACATCAATGGCATGCTAATTCTGGAAGCAATTCAAGGTTTCTGTTCTCCATTAATGGAAGTGAAGGATTTTCATTGATAGGCAAATAGACCCTTTAATACCTTCCTTTTGCTTCTCTTTGTTTGGCAGCTCCCCTCCCAGTAAAACCGAAGTATGTGCTACAGAGGAAAATGAAAGTTGAATTTTTCATCCCACAGATTCAGTGGTTGTTGATGACTAATTACCTCACTATTGTCAGCTTTCACACATTTCTGCAGTTCATAAAATTAAAAAAAAAAAAAGGCATAGTTCATCTCCACTGCATGGTTTATCATAGTAAATCTGCGTATGGATAGTGCTGCCGTGAACGGTTTGACTGTGAGGCATCAGCGTTCAGCAATTCTTTCTTTCAGTTAGGCATTTTTTTGTCTTTTAGATCTATTACTCATTCTACTAATTTTTTTCCCCATGTCTTTGTGTACACGTTATGAAGTGATCTTTTTGTAGCGTAATGCCATGAGTCTTAGATTTTCAAGGTGGGGGGAGTTGTAAACGCAATATAAAAACTTGCAACTGTCAGGAGTACCCACTGACAATTCTCCATGTGAGCCAGATCCCTGATAAAAGTAATCCTTTAATGTTTGAGCCAGTAGCCTTGTAAAATGTGTTAAAGAGTATGGAGATAAGTCGATTTCAATCTGTGTGAAACACTTTCTCCTTTTTGCTGATGGGGTAAATAGACACCAAGCATTAATCATAAACAATGGTGCTTTATTAGCAATATGCCATTAAATTATTTCAGCGTGTCTTGTTAGAATATTAACAAGAAGTAAAAATACCCAATATAAGTTTTATGTGGAAAATGGAATCTGAGCCCTTTTTTTTCAGGGTAATGAGAAATGTGATTAAAATGTATGACTCAGAAGAACAATATTCTGATATTTTTTGTTGCCTTGCAATTAGAATAATTTTAATGATTAGGAGTGGAGTCAAAGTCAAATGCCAGCATCTTTAATAAATCCTTTCCCTGCCTATACAGATTAATATTGTAGATGCAAACTTTTTTAGGTCACAGTGCACCAGGCATCCATCAGAAGTCAGTGCTGCCAACCCAAACACTGCCTCTGGCATATACAATTTAATTATTAATAGTATGTCTCCTAGGTAAACTGTTACACAGTCTTAGGGCCTTGTTTTGTAGTCATTAAAATTGAACATGTTTATATTATTGAAACCCTTGCATTCAGTGTGTAGGCAGAGTTGATCTTAAAGTATCCAAAGAGAATTTACCTGCAGTTCTGTTTCACATTTATAGACATTGCCCCAGTGTAGCTGTGGGATATAATTTTTAGCATTAACACATTTAAATACAGAGCTGTTTGTTAGCTTTAACTTTAGGCAAACACAGTAAACAGGACTTTGGCACCTATGCTTTTCAAACCTGCTGGTTGCTAGGAAATAAGTTTTGTATGTGTTCAATCAAAGCGCAGTAAGCATGAAGAAATAATTCTGAAGAGAAAATGGCATTTTTAAATCTTGAAATGTAAACTTCTCTGGCTGTCCTCTTAGGGTCCCCTTTTGCTTCTTTTTATTATTTATTTTTATTTTTGAAACCAGACATCTATTTCAATTCATTTAAAATGAAGAAGGATCACACTTCACAGTTAAATAGTGCTCGTTGGTACCCATTACAGCAACAGCATAATGTGAAATCTGAGTATGCCAGCTTAATTTTACCTCTTGGAATTGCTGAGTGTTAATGGGAAATTGTTTATAAAAAATGCTTCACTTGCAATACAAAATAATGAAAAGCTCGTTGTTTGTCTATTATTTCAGTGTTTGTCCAAGCAAACAAGTTGCAGCAGCATATTTTCTCAGCCCATGGACAAGAGGACAAGATCTATGACTGCACACAGTGTCCACAGAAGTTCTTCTTCCAAACAGAGCTGCAGGTACACGCTTGTTACCTTGGGGGTTATAATAGCATTGTGATAGCTGAGTTCAGAACATTGCTTGTCATGACCTCCTCTGATACTTGCTTGTCATCGGGATTGGGAAGAAGGAAAGACAAGGAAATTTTAGGTGATTCAGCCCATGTGGCTTCAGAAAGCTGCTGGCAGAAAACCACCTTGTACAGACCTGAATTTTGGGAGCCACCTTTGGATTCTTGCTTTGTACATTATTGCAGCTCAAGATAGTCTTGAGGAGAGAGGAATCGGCATCCTATTTGTCTGTTAGTTATACATAAAACATTTACTCAAGCGGTGAAATGGGGAATAGTGTATTCTGCTGTATCAAAATGTGAAAAGCTAAGCACTGATGTAGCAGTGTAAAGATGTGTAAAAAAAAAAAAAAAAAAAGAGGAAAAAAAAAAAGAGAAACAGTCAAACGAGTCAAACAAATGGTATGCTGTCTTCTTGTGTGCTTTTTGTGCGACCTGTGATATGTTTATGATACAGTTTATTAATGAGAACAAAAGGATAAAGATAAAGAAATAAATGTTGAACAAGATCGGAAAACATGTTTGGCTGAAGGAATGATTTACTATATATTAACATCATGTGCAGCTTGTCTTGAGATGAGAGGTGGTGGTATGTATTCCTGAAGTGGTTTTCTATCTTGAGACAGCAGCAGAAGATTACTTCTAAGTTATTTTAGTTTACATTGAGATATTAAATTCAGTTGACAGAGGAAAAAATGTCAGCATCTCTGATGATCTGTAGGGATGGAGCAAGGAAAAGTATTTGTACTATTTGTGCTGTAAGGCCTTTCCTCTTCAGCCCGCCACATTATTTTTATTTGGAATTAAAAGATTTTTCAGCACTAAAGGTTTTTCAGTAGTTTTTTATAGCACGGGCCCCCATCTCTAAGTCTTTGAGTGGAGTGTGCACAACTAATTTAGCTTTGCACAAGAGCTGAATTTCATCTCATCAGCAGAGGCAAAAGGCTAGTGAGGCATGTGCACCCCTACACTCATTTTGTGTTTCACTTCCTGAAAGTTTTACATTCTGAAAACCTGATACTAACGTTTGGTGTGATGATATGGGATACATTTTTTGGAGAAAAAAGAAATAAGAGAATTTAAACCATGTATTGACTTGTTGTGTGAGAGATTGTTGTTCATGTAGATTGTACTAATAATCCACTTCTGCATGTAAGCTATAAGGAAGTAATCGTCTTTTTGATAGCCTTCCTTACCTTCTGTCATGATGGACCCATAGGCTATTGGGAGGACCATACCTGTGATACTTTAAAGTGCCTGAGCTCTCTCCTATTTCTAATAGATTCAAATCTGTTTCATTTTCTGTCTGTATTAGGTATTGCATGCAAACTCTGAACTGAACTGGAAGAGGAGGACAAGAAAAAGAAAAGATAAAGCTAAATGTTTAGGAGGAAAAAACAGTCTTACATAGTGGTAGACAGGAAGAGGCAGGACTAAGTTTTGAAGTCAGAAAATGGTCTGAGTTGTGTAGATAGTTATTGTACTTGTGGGAAAAATAAAGCAGAAGCTGAGTGGAATGAGGAAAGGTCAGAAACTAATTTTGTTGTATTTGCTTCAGCCACAGCATGGTTTTTGTGGAATCATTTTCTTTGCTTTTTTAAGTCAAGATATTTTGTGCTTGTGTTGGTTTTGGTGGTGTTTTGTTGTTTGTTTGTTTGTTTTTTTCAAAGTGCTTCCAATAAGTTAAGACTGCTTTTTTAGGAAGAAAATACCCAAATATTTTGGCTTACCTATTTTCACAAATTCTTTTGTTCATCATTAATCAAACTGCAGAAGTAGAGATCAACAATGTCTTAACAGAGACAGGAGAGATTCTTAGAGAAATCAGAAAAAAAAAAATAAGTACAGATATGGAAAAGAAAACTGGGGGAAGAAGCAGAAACAATAGGACAGAAATGAGTTTTAACCGCATAATTCAGACTGGGTTTAAAAAAGGCAGAACAGATAACTGGATTCTGAAGATGCAAAATGTAGAGATCGAGGTGTAGTAGTGACATGTAACATCACCTCCTTGCTAATCTGTCTCTCTAAAATATGATCTCGGTTCAAAATACATGGGGTGCCCAGCAGCTGCCTTCTGCATTTTTATTATAATAAAAGCACATGATTTTCCACTGAAAATTCATCCCTGCCCAAGACTCAGGGCAAGATTTTGCTGTCTCTATCTAAACCTAGTTCATTAAAACTTCAACGTAACTGAAGCACCTGGTTTTCTAGTGAAGGGCACAAAAGGATGTCCCCACAGAGAGACAAATTATGCTCTACATTGGCTAGGTGACAATCAGTGTGTTGGTTGTTCCGTGCTGCAGAAGGCTCTTAACAGAACACATCTCCATACCCTTAGAGACAGCCTCTCTCTGGCTTATCTATGCTGGCAAAAAGGGAAAGGTATTCATTTTCTTCTTCACCTAATTCATTATGTTTATTATTTTAATTAACTTGTGTAGCCCCACCCCAGTTGAGAATTCCTTATGTTTAAAAAAAATGCCATTCCATTGCGCCATTCACATATGCTGGGATCACTGACTTTCTGCTCCTACCTCCAGTTATCTACCCAGGATGGTAAAAGGGCAGCAAAGCACTTAGGCAGAGCAGTAGGTACTGACCTTTGGAGTCCGCTTTTACTGAAAATACATTGATCTCAGGATCTCATTTAAAACCTCTTCTAGGAAGCATCGCTTTGTTCAGGCTATCTACCAGCTGAAGCAGTGAAATCTTTGGCAACTAGCCTCCGGGTTATGTTTCTCTATCCTTTCACATTACCGTGGCTTGTGTTGGGGCTTGCAGCATAACAGTCTATTTATTCCCTCCAACAGGAGCAGTTTCTTGCTTTTAATTTAAACATGCATCTAAAGTGCATCTCCCATGCATGAGAGATGCTAATCATCTCAGATTAGAAGCCATGGACAGCACTCTATGGCTGTAGGGCAGAATAAGAACAAGAGCAAGATTGAGCAGAGCAGAACACAATAACATAGAAACCCTATCCATGTGTATAGTACAGCTGATAATTAAAAGGAATTATTTCAGGGGTACAGGAAATAAATGCATTATAATGGTGCTTAACTTGGTGTTTGGCCCAGTGTGATTCTTTGCTTTCATTGTGTTTGATTTTCTGACTCCTGTTCCAGGAAAAGCAGGTGACAGAAACATAAGAATATATATACTACATTCTCACCTTGGGGAAGTTACTGTCCCCTCACTCACTACCAAGCTTCCAAAAAAAAAAAAAAAAAAAAAAAAGTAGAAATTCTCTTTAGAGGTTTCCATGAGGTTTCCATGACTTCACTCCAGACCCTTCTAAGGAACTCGAGACAATCTCATAGGATCAAGTTCTGGTGAGAACAGCGAAAAAATCACCAGTCCTGAAAATGAAGCCCATAAGGTATTACTCAGTCTTAAAGTTGAAATAATGAGATTTTATATGAATTTGCTTTTTGGTTTAGGATCTTCTAAACACCTGCACAAATTGTTCCAAGAAGCAGCTTTTTATAATTAATATAATAATTAATTGAATGCATTATGCTGATGCTTAGACTGTTTGAGGTGGTTGCCATAATGTCCAAAGATCTTTAACAGGCAAACTCTGCGCTCCAAAGAGTTTACACCCAAGTTAGTGAAGGATAGCAGCAGAAACAGAGATGGAACAGGTATAGGAACTGATGCAAGTACGTGCAGCAGTTTGGTGGCCAAGACTAGAAACCTGGTGTCCTGAGCTGATACTTCCACTTTATCTGCCACTCTAGTCTTTGTTTGCAAAGTTAATTGATAAAATATGTGCCTTTCCCAAAGAAAACATACAAGCCTTAATTTTAATCTTCTCTATAGCTACACTCTTCTCCCACCTTTGCCACTTCCTTTAAATAGCTTTGTGCTCCATAGCTATTGAACTAGCTTTAAATTTTTGAAGATGATACTACCACCGTAGAAAGGAAGCAAATAGAAACTGTATAGAACGGAAGTGTATGCTTTATGTGTGTTCTGAGTTTTGAGTTTTTGTACTTACATGTTCTGCAGTGTTCAAATGCCTATGTGGTGTATTCACACTTCTGAAATGGAGTTGATAAAGTATGCCCCTAAAAATGTTTATTCTTTAGAATAGAACACTTAATTAGACATGCTTAGTACAATAAGCAGTTTTCATAAATAAAATCATAAAATCGGACTTGTAACAATCTTTAAAATCAGAAATATATCCGATATGATTATCAGATAAGGAAGCCACAAGATAAGTGTTCTTATAGGGTGCCTAGATTTCTCCCAGAAGTTGAAATTCTCTGGTTGAATACCTGGAGCATGACAGCTTTCTGTACAGATTTAACTATAACAATCTTCTCCATCCATCATCCACTATACAGAACTTCTAATTAGTAAGGATGTAAAGAAACCTATCACTAATTTAATTTAATGTTGAATTTTCAATAAATCATGAACAAGTCAATTTTGCCTATTAAAACTTCCCTTTCATATCACCATGCTATTTCCAGTGCCTGTTTTTTTGCTTTAGACTTCAGACTTAGACTTAGATGTTTGAATGGATGTTAGTGCTTCCTTTGTGCCTGATGAGAAGTAGCCACTCCTTTCCTATTTCCAGTTCTAGTGTTCCTTCCATAGCCAACACAACACACCTTGGTATTTGTGGGAAGGCGTGAGACACTCTTGTGGGGTAGTACCCAGAGTGAATGGTTTCATTTTAGATTTTTTTTTGTTTGTTTTATGTTGCTGGGTTAGAGAGGTAACAATGCTTAGTAGAAATGGTGAATAATTGTACAGGATCAGTGTTTTATCAGTGGTGATAGTTCATTCTGAATATGATACTAGCCAAGATTACATGGCCTCTCAAGACCATTTTGCCCACTACAAAAATTGCTTTTCTTTTTCGTGAAATAGAGCATTTACTTAACATTTTATAGCTAATAATTAGTTGCTCATGGGGTAGTTAAGTATCCCCACTTTGCAGACATAAAAACTAGGGCAAGAAATAATTGGATCAGCAGTTACTTCCCATCCTGTTGGAAAGGGACCTGGCTTCAGTGATTCACGCCCTTGCTGCTTCCCGTCTGGACTCCATCAGCAGAGAATACCTGGGCATGAAGCCATCAGACTGGAGGACATTCCAGCTAATACAGAGATCTGCAGCACTGTTCCTCAGTAGCAAAGAGAGACCAGGAGCACATTTGGTATGCTCTCTTGCTGTCTGCACTGCCCTCCTACGTGTTTTCCCAGTTGTGCTCTAAGACTCATTCTGGGTCCAGTACATCTCTGGGATCCCCTGAAAAGTTCTTCCTGTTTGGTATAACAGTGCCTTAGTTGACAGCCCTGCTTTGTGAGTGTTTTTATCAAACAGCTGAAGCTTACTGTGCGTGGGAGCTACAACTTTCCTGCAGGCTGGCCCAGGTATGCAGAAGAGACTTCACTGCAGTTAAGTATTGCCCAGAACATCCTTGGTTTATGCTTTTAATAGTGGCACCTATAGGTTCCAAAGGCTCCCTTCTCTCATATAACACGTACCTGAGCACAGATTCCTAAACATTCCCCAAAACCCCAGCCCACAACAGAGCTGTTCCAAACTGAAATACACGGTTCCTTCCCCAGGGAAAGAATGAAAGAAAGAATGAAGCACTCACAGCAGATGTTATTCACGTTGTTTAAAACAGCAGGAGGACATTCGCAACTCCTGGTGCAAGCAGCTGACAGTCGAGCATACATGAAGCAGAGCAAGGCAGGAGCAGCACAGAAGAGTCTCCAGAAGTTTTATGTAACTTTGCGTGTCCCTCTCTGGATGTCCAGTTTGAAACACATTCATGCTCCAGGGTTTAGCACTGTTGAAAGTAATCTACTAGTCTTTACCTCTTTTTTTTAAAAGGTTACATTTTCCAAAGACCTCTGCATTGTAAAATACTCCCAAAGATCTCAATGTTGTAAAACAGCTCTAAAAATACCCTTAACCTGGGCCTGGAGCGTAGCTAAGCAAACTCTAGGCTATTGGAAAAACTAGAAGTCATGACCAAAATCACTACTGGAAGCCGTAACAGAGCTGGGATTCAAACCCTGTATTCTCTTGTATGGGGGACAGCTAGAGAAAACTGCTAATTGATCTAGACTGGAGTTGCCTCCTTCTGGGGACCAGCTGGGAAGGAGGCTGGTGTGGGAGTAGCATCAGCAGCAGTGGCACCACAACCTCCAGGTAGGAGTTGTTTTGCCAGTGCCCCCAAGAGAGTTGAGTCTGTGTGTTGTGTAGATCCCAATGGTAAGCCTTGCATGACAACAGGGGAGAGCATGAATAATTTATAATCTTTATACAAAAACAGGGACAAAACTTTCAAAGCTGCAGGTGAAGTTACATTTTCAAGGATGTTTGCTTCACAAAGTAAAGTTCTCAAAACATTTTTAAGTGAAATTAGAGATTAGCTCTGGCATTTCTAGGTCCCCAAACTCTTAGGCTGAGGAGTGGAACAGAGATGCTGGCTTTCTAGGCCCCAAAGGCCACAAGCCAGCAGGGAATAACTTTGTCAGCTCTTCTTAAAAAGAAGCCTACCTGAAATCCAATTAACAATCAAAGCTTTAGGCCAACATTTTAAAACTCAATGGCCTATTTCTGAGAGGGTGCTGAGCACCGCCAGCTGTAGTTAAGGTCAGTGCAAGAAGCTGGTGCTGAGTACATCAGGAAATCAGGCCATAAATGCCTGAAGTTAGCAACTTTAGTAAAAGCATAGGTGATGAGCAGCCACAACCTCTTTGTAAGGTTTCAGCAAAACAGTTTTAATGCCTAAATAGGCATTAAAACGCCTAAACAGGCACCACGTTCAGTAATGTTGGTCTTAGTCCTTAGTAGGTTGCTTTTGTCAGAACAGATGCCTGGGAGTCAGAAGAGCTGTATTCAGTTGCAAAGTCTGGTACTAACTTGCTCCACTTACCCATGCATCCTCTCTATCAAGTGAGGGAGGATGATGATAACAATATGTGTGCCAGAGATAGGAACGTAATTAATGCTTATGTTTTGAGGGAACTAGATAGAGAGGCACGTATTGCAAGTATTACTAGTTTGAGTGCATTGTTTCCTGAACTCTTACAGTGCTTTCTGTTTCAAGGAAAATATATTTATGATAGTGTGCACATGGGTGCTTGTATGCGTATGACTTTATCAACTGCATTTTATTTCCCTAAGATAATCCATGCTTAAAAGGATGTCCCTGGAAATTCTCAACGCCCAAGCAGATAAAGTTTCTATGTCATTCCAGATTTAAAACGCACAGGCTCATATTCTTGAGACTTGAGACTTCTTTCCCTAGAAGGGAGAATTACTTTCTTTACAAATTTTCTCAAAAAGGCAATCATGAGAAGAATGACAAAGGCACCCGCAAATTAGCTCTTTAAGGACATACCTTCAAAGCGTTTCCCCTACATGTCTTTTGCTTCAATGTCAAAAAAAGGTTAAATACCAAAAAGAAAAAAGAAAAAAAAAAAAAAGGAATTCCTTTCCAGTGCCCTTTCCCCCCTGGGGATCCAGGGGTGTTACAGCCATATTAGGTTTTCATGTGGTGATTCTTTTCCAAATAAGAAATTTCCAGGTTTGGAGCTGGTGAGCTCACCCGCCTTTGATTGGCCTATTCAAATGTAAACACTCCCTGTGGGTAGTTTGTAAGGCCATGAATATTTATAGCGCATTGCAAAGCCCACCAAGCCCCAAGTACCAGAGTTTTATAGGGACCATTTTGATTTCACTAAATAGTGCTTGACAAAGATGGGCTGGTTCTTACTTGTCTCCACATTCTCCATATACTTGTAAATCTACGTGCAACACAGTCAACTTGTGAAACTTTCTGAACAGTTTCCTGTAAATAAGCAGGAAACAATGTGTTCACAAAATCTCCCATTCCCTGAGAAAACATTCCTCAAATTTCTGCAGCAATTGAATTGGTCATGGTTCTGCTTTTTTTCAGATGCTTGGACGATATTATTGATGAAATTACAGAATTGACAAAGACAATGTAGCAGTTAACTGATGAGTATTACCTTTAAATAAACTATTTTTATCTTGAAAAGAAATTCAGACATATGGAACAGTAGAAAGGCAAAAGAATTGGAAGTATAATGTCCAGAATAAGTACTAAGCTACACTCACAATATACCCATACAAAAATAAGCAAAAATATATATTCCTTCTCCTTCAAGGGGGATAGAGTCATAACCAAATGTGTATGTATACATGAATATATGTTCCTATTTTTACCTATTCCTTCCTGTTCATGCTCATATGCCTGGATATATGCATATATATAGGTAAAATATAGGTAAAAACATAGGTTAAATATAAGTATTTTTCAAAAAAAAAATGAGTTGCAACAAAAAAAAAGTTAACCCATACTTTGGATCTGTTCACATTATTGGCTGGGATGGTCAACATTAAATATATTCTGCAGAAACAGATAATAGTAAGCCTTGTGACTGCAAAGACTGTGTTATGAAAATATTAAGTGAAGTTTGTTGACTCCAGTCTGAAAGCAGACGGAAACAATGGAAATCAGAGAGAGGATAAGCTTCACTTGCCTTTGTCTTTTTAAGTGTTGAATCTGAAACATAGCAATGATGTTACATGCCAACATTAACATCAGGATTTCTGATTGTTTTAGCAAATGGAACAGCAAAGTGTGCAGGATTTCAGTCCAAAGAAGCGAATCATAAGTTATTGCAGAAAAGAAAATACACAGGAAGGCAGAAGAGGGAAAACAAAAGGCAAAGGAATAGAAGAGAAGTAGGAAGGAGGTTATGGGGCAAAAAACGAAACAAGATAGAAATAATTATGGTTACAAGGCCAACATTTTTCTGCTGAGTGATGCTGATAATAATGATCGGACACTTGTAAAAATAAATCATGATAGTAATAAGGGGAAGTTCAGTTATTACATAAAGGCCAATTTCTAACCTCAGTCCTTGTAGAAACCTCTGTGAACATCAGGGAGTCTTGTTGGAGACTGGGGTCAGGGAAAGCAGTAAATGTATTCCCTGACCCACAAATAATCATTAGAAATGGAATTCTGCCCTTTGCAGAAAATGAGTTTTTATCATCTGTGCCCTGACCATTTCAGCCTACACCTCATCATTAGTCAGATCAGTTGGCTAATATACCTGGAGTAAGCAGAAGAAATAAGCACTGTGTTTGCATGTGAATGATTTCCCTGGTAGATCAGTTCAGTTCTCTTAATTGTCCATCCATTAATTTCTTGCTAATGTAGTTGATATCGATGACTGATTTTCTGTGCTAAACAGGAAGCACCACTTCTTCATTCTAGGACGCATTCCTTCCTACAACTGCCCTGCTGTTAGCTACCAGTAGCTGCCGTTATATTATCTTTCATCTGGCCCAGAGCTGACAACAGATGGCCATCTCCGGGACTGCCATCAGTGTGACTTTATGAAGCATCCAGCTATGGTGTACTGAGGAGCTTCATGGCCAGTTCTGCAAATCTGCCTCCCTTCCCCCTACCCTGCTGCCGGCCCCCCTCCCTCCATCCCCGTGAATAAGCTCCTCGTTCCTGGCTCCACTCTCCACTGGTTTTGCCAATTCCCAACGAGTGATGGCACAAAGCTAGCACTGAAAGCTTGTCGCTCGAGATCTGCCCCATTCCCCCCCATAGTGCCGGAAGAGGGTTGTGATGACCCTTGTATATACCCCAGCATCCTCACATCTGTATGTTTTTTCAGTGCATAGGGATCAGTAGCAGCAAACCTGCCACCCTCCAGGGTCTGTAGTCTGAACCCTACCTTCTTCCATCAGAGAGCTTAGCTTAGTAGCCCCGCTTCCCCTCAAACTCAGGGATGTGGAGGGAGGGGGGATGTTCGATCTTTGTCTTTAAGGTTCCACAAGACATGCTGCCAAACCAAGACTGAGTATGTCAAGTTTGAAGGAAGGTAGAATATCGATTAAAGACACAAAATGGAGAAAGGTATAAAATTCACAATCGTCCTGATTCCATTGACACGTTAGATCATTTGGAAAAGCAGTTTCAGCTGGGTGGCTGCTGCGCATTTTGGAGGAAGATATATTGTTTGCTCTTGACAGAGTTTTCTAAAGCGAGGTACCTCCAGAGCTGAACCTGTATTTTAAGAGAAATTCACATTTGTATCCTTTATTGTGATATTTGCAGCAAGTCTACAGCTCGTAACAGTCTCTGCCCTCCAGCTATAAAGGAGTAAGGCTCCATTGTTGGAGAGAGAGCAGCCTTCTGTGTGAAAGGCTGAGATGTGGTAGGCAAGATGAATAGTGCTTAAAAGCAGCGCTCGCGGTGCTGTCATTTAGAACAGGAGCACTGAGGATTTAAACGAAAGTGAAAGGCATGGTAAATGAATCCTTTAAATTGGTCAAATTTTCAGCCGCCTAAAATAACAAGTTTTCTTCATTGATAGGTTTGTTGAGTAGGAGGAAAGTTGGGAGGGGATGAATTCCCCTAGGGAGGAGGTGCAGATAGTTTGTAAAAACAAGGTGTGGTCAATGATTCATAAAGAGACACGTCCAGGAAACTCCAGTAAACAGCAAACTTGGCTCAAAAGTGGTGGCTTTCTTTTTTTCCTTTTCTTTTTCTTTTCTTAGAGCATCAGCATCATTAGATTGCTCCATTCCAAACATTAGTCAAAGGGACTCAGATGCAGATGGCTACACAACTGGAGCTGTTCATTACAAAGCCCCGACCAGGAGGAACAGCTTTCAGGTTTAGTTTTCCTACCTGTTACCGGGGTCAGGTTCACCATGCTTTGATCAGACTGAGGCTAAAATATGATTTTGGGTGGAAAAAAAGAGTGTGTTTCTGTAGGCTTTCGTGGTGTGTGTGTTTTTTTTTTTTAAAAAAAAAGTGAGCTTCCTTTGTGTTCAAAGCTGAAATGAATGTCCTCCACCCCGTTAACAAGGGAAGAGGGAAAGAGATGATTCAGTCGTCATGAACCGATACTGCTGAGTTACACACATTTCTACATGCAGCTTTAGTTGTTTGTCTGCATTGTTACAGCCTCATTTTGCAGCAGAATCGCTAGGCATAGGCACCGATCATGGGTGTGTAAATCAGCTTGGGGGTACTCTGTGTCAGCAGATGCACTGCTCCCCTCCATACTTCGTGTGTACAGATAGATGTGTGCTGTGTAATATAAAGCAACCGAGCTACTGTTAATATTAGTGGTGCATTTTGCTTTGCTTTGAGTTTGTAAAGGTGAAAGGTGACTGTGCAGGAAAATGGAACAGTATATTTGCTGTGAGACAGGCACTAAGAACTCACTCCCATGCTCAGTTATAATTCATGACTATACTGGTGGGAAGCCCTTATCCCTCTGTGGAGTTAATGCATCTCTACTGTAGCCTGCTGAGAGCACCCTGTGTCCCCTCCCACCATCTGTGCATCCACTTGCGTGCTTTCTCTCTCTCTGTGCTGTGAGATCTCTTGGTGTTAAAACTGTCAGACTACTACTGCCTGGTAAAGGTGGCTTTATGATGTGTATTAATGTTGAATTGTCATTTAAAGGGTGAGGAGGTAAGAAAGGGATGCGTTACCGTTTGTTTTAAGCTCTCCCCCCCAAAATGCCGATGAGCAGATCGAAAGGTAAATTTGTTACTTCAGACGGCAAACAGCTTTGAACAGGGTACAGAAATTTCCACAATGTAGAATAAGAGCTATTAATGGCATCTTTCTTCCCAATCTGGGCATATTTTGCCGTTTCTTGGTACAGTGGATCTCAGTTTTTCCATGTCAGGGTTTGAACCAATGGCATTGTAAATTCAATAATACTTATTTACCCATCAGCTAGCGTAGCTGACAAGAATTTTATTTTCTACAAGTTGATCTCCCCTTTTAACAGAAAAGCTCTCTTGCAGGCTGCAAGTTAATTGCTTCTATGCTACCTGAGACTTGAAATTCATGTTACCAAGTGCTATAAGCTAGCACAATCTTACTTAAATAGGTAGTATACGAAGATTTTTTATTATTATTATTGCTGTAAGGCACTGTTGGAAGACCGGTGAGACTGTCTAGCTTCGAAAGAGCTGAACTCTGCTCACAGAGGCTTGAGATGATGCTTTATCAACCTGGCAATTTACTGCAAGGGTAGACATTAGACTCAGAATATGGTTAAAGGACCATCTACTTGACTGTCACAGCAATATTAATTTGCAGGGTTTCACTGAATGTAATCTTATGTAGTCTGTTGTTTGTACTCCTTTAAAACTTATAAATCAAATCCAGACCTGGAATACCAGCATATGAACTTAACAGATGTGCTGCCATAAGGGACCTACTAGGTTATAAACTACAGAAATGATCTTTTTATATTTCAGATTCCTAGCTTATTCCAGGGAGATTCGGGAAGCACAGAAGTGAGGTGGAAGGTCGCACGTTAGGACAGTAGCACCCACCCAGTGCTTGACGTTTGGTGTAATTGTCAGGAAACCCACATCTGATGGTTTTGTTATTCAGTCATAGCATCCTGCCGAAGTTCCAGAGCAAAAGTAGGGCAAGGATGACTTCAGTAGCTCCGTGTCCAGGTTTTCTTAGGTGAAAGATCACTTTGAGATGACACAGCTGAGTAGTCAGGCTGAAATCCTAGTTGGTATTTTATTAATTTTGCACCAAGATAAATCCTGAAATTCTGACAAACTCCGTGACAGGTGAAATTCCTTCTTGCAGAATCTGCTCAGCAAGAGGCTGCTCATTTCGTTCTGTTCGGAGGCAGGCAACAGGAGGGCAGCTTTATAATCAGCCCTCAGCGGACCCCCAGCCGCCCCAGAGCCTTGGACTGATTGAATAACTCCTGGGCCTCTTCCCCTAGGCCTCCATCAGCAGGGGTCCTGTGGAAAGCAATCTCCCGCAGACTGGCACTGAAGTGAGCTTTAAACTACTATTTTCTGCTCTCCAGAGGAGCCTGGAGTACTAAAAGATAGATGGACTGCAGATATTTTATGAGAAACTGTCAGAAGAAGAGCAGAGTAAATGTTTTTTTTCTTCCTTCTTGGAGTCACATACACTACATTGCCATAGAAATTTTCCCAGATTTTTTTTTGCTGTTGAAGTTTGAAATTAATTGGTTGCTAACCTTAATTCCCCCCCCCCCCCCCTCTTTCTCTTTCTTTTTTTTTCCTCCTTTTTCTCCTTTTCCTTTTCTTTTTTTATTTCTTTTTTTTTTTTTTTCTTAAATATTCACTCGGAGGCCCTTTGCTTAACCACAGTTGCAGAAAATCAGTACCATTTGCACTGAAATATTTATAATGACAGAATGAAAAATTGGATTCATTTTCTGGCCTGTAGCCGAACAGTCTGCAACTTTGTGCAGCATTGTTTAGCATCTCTCATTCCTCCCTTTCACTGGGGTCGTTCTCAGACACACACGCACGCGCTGCCCATGCTTCAGAGGAATGCTTAGCAAAACACAGAGCCATTTTTAATCTCAGCCTTGAGAAAACAACTTGTCTCTAACCTTGCCACCATCTGCAGGGGGAAGCAGAGGGGGGACGCACGGGAAGCGGGTAGACTCCCTCTTAAAGGAGAGATTATAAAGGATGACATGCAGTAATCTGCCCTGTACAGCAACGCAGCGTATGGCTGGGATGCAGCGAGTTGCCTTGGTGTCTTCCAGGAGAGGCAGGGCGGACTGAGCACCAGGCTGGATAGCAGGATCTCTCTGCTAATCCCTTTTCTGCCACTAATTCCCCTGGTGGCCTTGGGAAACTCATTTGCCCACAAAGGAAGAAAGAGGTTGTCAAAAGCTCCCTTTTGTGTGTGAACACAGACTGTGCCTGTAAAAAAAACTCCGGGTGCTTCTTTGCACCTCCAGAAAACAGAGGTTGCTGGAACTGCACATATTTACTTCCCTCGAAGCAATGGTGTGAAGGTGAAGTGGTTGATGTTTGCAAAGTGCTTTGAAAATGAAAGTGCGGATCCTCGGGCTCCAATTTGCATCCCCTGCCAGTATAAAAGGTACCTTTAGTCAGGCAGCCAAGGATTCCCTTAGTATGCAGCAGTTCCTGTTTATTTTGCTAGCTGGTTCTGTATCACTCCCGTTTGGTCCTTGCAGGCACGTCTCAGACTCCAATGAATTCCAGGGTTTTTTAATTGATATATAAATCCCTCGGGGGCTATTACAGGCTGGCATAAGGTCGGGCAGCCTTATGAATGCTTTAATGTGCACTGAGGACTGAGCTGGCCCAAGATTTGAATGTTTAGGCCACAAGGATTTAAAAATATATATATATGGTGGTTGTATAGGAATTAGTCTGAAAATGACAAAAATTTATCAGAGAATGGTAAGTCTCTGCAGATGTTGGGCTGTTCTGCAGAACTTAATAGAGAAATATATCTCGGAAAAGTGGTGATTCCAAAACCCTTAGAAATGATTCTCTGGTGAGCCCTGTAGACTGTTTGACAACTGTGTTAGTTTCTGGAAAAGCCATGTGGCCAAAATTTCAATCCCTGATGCCTAAAACAAGGCGTCTTGAGACCCTACTGAGCCACCCAAGTACGTGGGTTGGATTCAGGGGTCAGATTCTGCAGGGTGCTGAGAATCTCCTGCAAATGTAAGCGCCAGAAATTGCCTCCCAAGGTTCAAAAATGTCATCTCGCCAACTTCATCCACGTGTAATTTAGAATATAGCATGACTGCTGATAGCAGGTACCCGTGTATCATACTAAATCCTGATCTCTTCTCCACATCGCTCAACTGAGCCCTAATTTTTTATTTGGTTTCTCCTGTTGGAGCTTCACAATGTTGACTCCCTCAGAGTAGTCTTAGGAGCACAGCCCGAGCAGGTGTGCCTGTAAGCAGTAGGAAGGGGCAGACATCTGCTGTAAGCATCAGTGCGGCTCGGCTGGCGCTGCACGGCATTATTTTCTGTAGTTTGTGAGCAGTGCATACTTTTTATCATTCAAAAGTTTCTTACCAACTTGCAGATTTGCCTTTTTATCATGTTCCCAAAGATAGTTTGACAGGTCAGCCTGAAGTGATGAGCGTTCTGACACAAACTGCGTCGTGGCTCAGAAACGTTGCCTGCAGTTGTTTTACTGTAGTAGTGCTTTGATTTGAAAAGAACTTTCTACAAAGTGGTGTGTTTTAGGATATAACACACACACACCAAAAAAAAAAAATATATATCCAATATTGTGCTGCATGTATTCCATAGACTTGCTGCTTAACCCTTGTAATTGCTTTCTGGTCTTCTGCTTCTTTGTGTATGTAAATGGAGAACACTATATTTTTGTATTTTTTCATAGGTACTGAGGAACAAAAAATAGTAGAAGCCTGAAAGACTATGAACTTTAATTGCAAATATTAGTATGTTTTAGAAGTGGCACTTTGAAAGCAGATTACCTGACAATTTAACAACGTTTTAAGGCAAAGACAAAGCCCCAGAGCAGTCTCTTTCACATCCAGAAGTATTTCTTTGGTTGAGCTGACCAGAAGGCAAGCATACCGATTTGTAAAATGCCTTAAGATGCTGAAGAGATTTGCTGGGAGAATAGAACACAGACCACAGTGAAGAGGCAGTGCAGATCTTGCTGATGCTAATGCTACAATGCAGAACTGTTATTGAACTTCAGGGACTTGAAGAGTAGCCCCCAAACAAATGTTTTATCTTATTGTTGAAGACAGTAACTTTCTGGGAAAGCTGCTTCCTCTGTGGGCCTGAGTCTTTGCATGGGTTTTATTTTCCTGTTTGCAGCGCCAGTCTGTTTACTCAAGTTATTAGTTTATAAATTTTGCCAAGGTGAAGTAACTGCGAGAGCTTTAAATTAGAGTAAGTGCCACTTCTGTGTGGCAGGTTCCTCAGAGCGCTGATGGGAGAGCAAGCCTCCTGTTGCCTGCCCCCTTCCGCCTGGCACCTCTGCTGTGGGTACTTGTTTATCGCTTTACCTTTGCATTGCTGTAAGCGTGCACTGCTGTGTGATGAATCGCCCTCTGATGAGAAGATTCTGCCTTTTTTTTTTTTTTTTCCTGGGATCAAGCTAATACTTCACTTTAAAGAGTTATTTTAATTAGGTGGGTTTTATTGTAATGAATTAAAATTAACTTGGAGTAGCAAATTATATAAGACTGCGAGGGTTATAGATTAGCCTCACCATAGCTACAGCACATCTTTTTGTGAAGGAATTAAAGTTCGGTATTTCAGACAGCTCGGCACTAAACACAGGCAGCAAACGAGCCTAAGTGTCGTCCCCAGTCATTTTCCCTCCTCTGCGTGATCCTTTTCACTTCATCACGAGACTGCCAGGCTAAAAAACCAGCCCTAACAGGCAGCAAGGGGTGCTGCAAGCGGCAGCTGCACCAGGCTGGCCTCCCCAGCAGGAGACAGCCAGGGAGGCAGGAGTGCCACAGCACCGCCAGCCAGGCCCAGGGGTGAGGGGGGCACTTCTTCGCCTGTCAGTGCGGGCTCGAGGCTGGCTCTAATGACACGTCTGACTTGCAACGTGTCACTGGCCAGCTGTGTGACAGGACACGGGATGACCAGCCTCCAAGAATGGCATTTGGGAGGAGGATGCTTCTCGCCTGCTGGGGAGGACAGAAAAAAGGCATAGAAGGATGCCTGCTTTGTGCTGTACTTGTTGGGAGGGAGAGGGGGGAGCACTAAATGTATGCTGTGTGCCTTGGGGTAAGACTTCTCTGTCTTGCCCCTTGTATAGGTTCTGAAAAGAGGCAAAAGTGAGAGTAAAATTCTTCCCATTTAGCTGTGGTCATATTTCACACTTCTTTACACAGATGCAAATGACAACAAAACAGAAGACAATAGAGAATCCAGACTTCTTTGTTTTACAACCAATAACCACAATGACAAGCATAAAATTTTATTGTTCTGGTACCACATGTCAGTAAATGCTCCAGATTTATTGATTTACAGTGTATGTCCTTAAAAAAATGAGAGAAGCAGTGACTTTTTGAAGGGCATGATAGCATCCTGGTCTCTAAAAATCACCTTCACAGCATGGAATTTCGTAGACTGTAAAGGAGAGAACTCCAATGGGGTCATTCTAAGAACACAGCATTTCAATAGGTAGTTCTTAACTTTGTAACTAGTTACCAGCTATGAAGGGAGAAAAATGATCCCTATTTTCTTTAAGAACAAGCATATTTGTAATTCATACTCATACCAAGCCTGTCACATAACCACTGCCCCAGTTCCCGCTACTCCTTGTTTAAAGAGCTGCAGGAATAAGGACGATAAGTTGTCCAAGCCCACTGTGTGGTCTGGCATAGTGACCAGCTGTGAAGGAAGTCACACTGAGAGCAGTGGGATCTCTGCTTATCAGCTCAGGAACCTTTGGTTGTTACCATAAACCTGCTCTATCTGGCTTTCCTTATATACTGTCATGAAAGAAAAAGATGCATCAATGTGCAACTGAGTCTGGGTCTGACCATCAGCATTACCAAGAGGAGGCGAGCTAGCAGAACTCCAGTCTTTCCTTTTATTTTCTACACATTTTAAAATTGACACACCATGGATGAGGGGACACATTTTCACCTATGTATCCAAAATACATACCAGTCTGCTTACATGTTCTCTCTCAATTGCATATGTGTATGCCAGATATCTACCACGTCTGATTTTTGTTCACAAAAGCTGGGTTTGGTGATTTGAAACCTGGTCTGGTTCAGGATTTGCTTTTAGCTGAGTGAAAGCTGTGTTAGTCACTGTGTGTTAATCCTGGGCTGATCCATAACCTCCCGTGTGCTGAGTGCTGTTGTACAAGGCAGCACGCACTGGCTGGCAATGTGCAGGGAATCCAAATTCCAGGCTGTCCCTTTGTCACCTGATAAGCACAATACCCAGCATTATGTCACAAGGTAGGGAGGTGAACCGGGCGATCGATACAAGTGTGGGATGCGTCCGCCCGTATAATAAGAGTGCAGACAAGTTACAGCGCTTTTCTTTCAGGCTGTGTCAAGAAACTTGTAATTTCACTTGTAATTTTGTTCAAAGGAATTCTTGTACATGCACCTGTGGAAAACAAGGAAGGATCATTGTTTTAAAGGTTGCCCTTTGCATATAAATCACAGCTCTGTGTGCTTCCCCATCTTAATTGGGTGACCTTTTGAATCCTATGGACAAGAGCTGAAATTCTGGAGCTGCTGGTTGGTTTAAGGTTTGAAATCAATTCACTTGATCCAGCAGCTACTCTGCTTCAAGACAGAGAGCCCAGAATGGGATTTTGAGAAGAAAAAGATCCACTTGGAAGTTTCCTGCTCACATGTCTTAGCAAACTGCACCACTAACTGAACAGAGGTGTGTAAAATACAGGTTTCTTTGTCACTTTAATTCCCGTAGAGACCTACCAGGATTCACTGACTGTGAGATAAACAGGAGGAGCAAGAAACATGTAATGTTTCCAAGAGGACATTTCTGCGCAATTATCAATTTAAGCTTCCATTATTTGTCACTAATTACTGCACTGAGCTGTTAAATATTTAGCAGTAGTTTGTTTAATTGGGTTTGACCTATAAAGGAATCTGTACATAGCATAGCTTCAGTTCCAGGAGCCAGTTCCTCACTCCCAGCTAGGTAAATCTCTGTTCATGTAAGATGAACACATATTGTCAGACCAAGGGTTTTTTGTGTTTGATTGTTTGTTTTACACCTGTCTCTCTTTTCCACCAATTCATTTACCTTCAAGGGATCTAAAATTAGAGCATGAAGTAGGAGTACCACTCGTGGATGTAAAATGGGAGGGAGGTCAAACCCAAACTTGTGTACGGATGTTGTAGTTTAGAAAGCACCACCATGATAAATTAAACATAACAAATAAAAAAAAAATAAAGCAGAGCAACAACTAGCCATTGAACACATCTGTTTGTAAAACACTGACCTGATCCCTGAATATCTTATTAGGCAGTGTTGCCTATCAAAGCTTTTTGTCCTCAGCTACTCTGCTCCACAGCAGCTGCAGATAAGCAGGATTCATTCAGCTTGCTCTTTGCCTGTGTCTGACATGGTGAAGAGACTCCTGCCTGTCCCCACTGCAGAGGGTGAGCGAGAAGCAATCAGTGGATGAGCAATATTCATTTTGCTTTAAACTCCAAAGCCCTGGCTCTGTTCGTACTTGTCCCTATCTTGTAACTCCCTTGCTTTCAGTGGAGTTTCTCTTAATTTATACCAGGGTAATCGTAATCATATTCTAAAGTAATAAGACTTTTGATATATTTCTCAGAAGTGCCTCCTTTTGCATTTTTTGTTTAAGCTTTTATTCCCACTTAGTGAACAATTTTCTTATTGGGGTAGGATGCCTGCATATTAATTTAAAACATTTACAACATCACAAAAGCCTTGTTTTTCTACAAACAAGATGTAGGCTTGGATCCTGATTAGCAATACAGCCACTTTACAGCACAATAGAACAGAGTTTTATCCCAGTTTTGATAAATTGCTGTGAACCTGTCCTAACCATTTCCCTCTCTCCTATCACCATCATTTATAGAGGTAATCTTGCCATACATCCAAGCATGCCTTGCCCAGAATAGAGAGGTTGTTGTAAGTTCCGTTGCATTTCAATAAACACCAAATAGTGTAAGGGAGGCCTGTGGAAGACTATTACCTGGTGCTGTAGGTTAAAGCAGCCTTGGAGCTACTCTAATTTATGTCAAGGGCTTAACCAGGAGCCCCTGCCAACACTTGTATTGAGAAAGGTGCAAGGACGGTGAACGGCCACTTTTGTTCACCTCCAATCACTTCAGGTAACAAAGATGAAGGTCTTATTTGCTGTACCTGAAAATATGTCATTCTCTTCCATACAGAAAATCTGTGGTATATGTACTCTCATGTAATAATCAATCCAAAAGGAAATTGCTGGCATTTTACTAGTGACTTAATGTAAGTCTCTGAAGAAAAATCGGTACCGAGTTTTGTTTGGTTGGTTTTTAGTTTTCAGTTTGCATCCCTGAGAACATGCTATCCAGTTAGAGGTTTTTTTATGATTTTGTTTTCTGTGGTCCATCTGGAAATGTTTGAGTAGAAGAACCAGAATACTGAGACTTTTACATAGATAAGATTAAGTGAACGATCTGATTAGCAGTTATGTCATTTCAGAAAAATTAATATAATATTATATCAAATCACATAGCTTACGTGAACTAATTTATATGAATAGCTGCAGTTCAGTGTAGACTTTCCTAAATTATCATTTTGAACAGCGGTCAGTCATGACCCAAGATGACCGGTTAAGTGGCCATCACGTCTGAGAACAGAGCTGGTTCTCAAAGGCTGGTAAACATAAACTCCCCACACATAAGTGGTATTTAAGCATAGATAAGTGATATTTATGGGCACATAGTTTCTCTTGGGATTTGGCCCCTTCTTTGTTGTGGAAATAGCTCTGTTTTAGTTCAGATCAAATACTTCTTTGCTTGGGAATCTCAAGTTGCAGAGATGGTGTTTTGTTAGGTCTATGCTGATGGTCAGACTGGGTCTGGATGAAACTCCATGCCTATGTCAGTGCATTTTAAAATTCATTTATACTTCTGCTTTGTCAGCTGCACTGCAGTACTGAAGATGCTGGTGGCAGGCACACCTTGCCTGTAGTTTTATTTCCTCTCTAGAAATCCAAAGTCTCCATTTAGCTTCCTACCTTTCAAAAAATATCAGACATCATCTCCTTTCCAGCTTCCTCATTCACTCAGGATAAGTGTTGAATTCTGAATATATGTTCATTTTTGTCTCAGAAACGATGTAATTTCCTCAATCAGACACATTTAGAAACATCTGTTAGTTCCAAGATTTCTGATATCATAATTTAATTTCTTATGGCCCATGTTTTATGAAAGCAATAAAGGGACTTGAGGGGGTAGTAATCTATGGTCACATCATCCAATGATGAGTTTCAGCTGAAGTTACTCTTTGTATTTCACCTATGTGAAAAATACAGAATTGTTTATAGACTAAACCATGGCTCATAGATGATTGTCAGTACAACTGAAGATTGCAGCATAGAATGGACCTAGATATGTCCGTATATCAGGGTTAAAACCTTCAGTTAATACATTTGGTGGTGGTGGACAGTGGAGGGTATTGCTCTCACTGTGAGAACACAGCTAAACCCCACCTCTACTACACATTTACCTGTATTGCAGCTGAACCCTGAGCCCACATGACAGAATCATCTTAATTGCCTGCCATAGCAGTGGAGGGAGGCCTTAATGTTTTGAGGCACTGAAAGCAAGTTTACTGTGTTCAGATGCTTTAAAATGGCCCAGATATTCTACTGAAATCAGCTCCTGACTATGCAGCTCTGGTTTCGTGTGTGATTTGGGGCTGGCTGAGCCTCTTCGTCTCCTGGGATGAACATCAGGAAAAAAAAATCCTAACCCTGAGGTCTGTGAAGCTGTGAAACAGCTTCCCAAGAGGAGCATTGGAAGCTCTAATTAAAATTGGACTGGGCAAAACACTTGAAATTACACTATAGGCAGTAATCCAACATTGGAAAGGTGGGTGGATAAAACGCCCTAATGGGTCTTTTCTGTCTTTAAATTCTGTAGATTCTTGTTCTTCTCTGTTATTATGCTATTTCACTTTTTTTTTTTTTAATGGTGACACAGTGTCATCTAGAAAGGATTATAAGATGCTATTGTGAGCTGAGTAAGATGATATTAAATGTCAAAAGAAAATGCAACAGTTTCTCTGCAGGTTCACAGTGATTATGTGGAGCAAAGAAAGAGAAACCGTAAGCAAGGACATCAGCGTAGTGTTTCTGATCTGTGAGACAGTGGCAAATGTCTGCAATATATGTGTTTATCATTTTGACATTGCATTTCATATTCTCTGCGTATGAAGAATAACCACATTCCACCAAACCTAACACAGGTGTGGAAAAGTCATTTGCTGTAACTGTGTACATCACTCAGATTGCTAGAGAGATCTTCTATGCAAATGTTTCAAATATCCCCAAAGACTTGGACTAAATTACATCTTTTTACATTTTAATTTATAGTGCGTATTTAATCTTAGTATCTCACAAATCTAAATATCTCATCAATTTAGACTTGGGTATAATCATATTACAGTTTACCAGGAAAGAACCCTGCCACAATACAATGGGGCTTTGACAAGAAACTGTGCACTGCAGCACTGAAACAGCACAAGTTTGAGGAAAGGGTATAAAAATCAGTCTTTACTGATATTTTTCTTAAAGTTATAGTTACGTCTGAATAAGTTCCATTTGTTTGCTGTACCCCTGTCCCCTCCTCCCCCATGCTCCTTTCCACATGATGTAGTATTTCACCACTTCCCGACGCGGAGCTTTCTGCAGAAAGAGGTCTTATATCATGGCAATCGGCTAAGTAATGAGGCATCAGACTGAAGTTCTGGAAACCATGTTGACTCTGTGAAACTGAATTTGTGATTCGTCATTACAGCTGCCCTTAAGGTTTTGCTAGGCTTGCCTTTTCCACCAGCTTTTCTTTCTCCCCCTTCAGCTCCGGAAAATCCAGCGTCCCCCTACTAGCTGCAGACAGTTTGAAAAGTATGGTACAGGGTAAGAAGTTTGGAATAAAAAGAAGGGAAGAGAAGCAGAAAATCTTGATTAGAAAGTATAATTTAATAGAACGTGTATTGAACCAAATGTATTGATTAATGTGGAAGATATAGTACTTATATTGATTCAAACTAGAGATTTAGTACTAAAAGCTGTAAGCCAAAAATCTGGTGCAGATTGCTACAAAAGTCAGTTTAATGCTGTCCTTGAGAATGCCTTCACAAAGAAATTCTTCTAATGTTTGAGGAGTAGGTAGAATGCGGTATATGTCAGTTTGATCCCGGAGGGTTTTATTTTGTACTCTAATAGCTGTTACGAGCCTACATTATATCCAAGGAGTAATTTTCCTTAGGGGTGCCCAGCTCGCTTTGTGTCAATATTCTAGCATTTTAAGTCACGTACAGTATATGCTTCTGGGAACAGTGCAGGAGCCAGCCAGACTCATAATGGTCTGCATTCATTAATAAAGGCAGAAGCTTCTGTCCCTCCATTGCCCACTACAGGGATGCTTCCCTGGTCTTCAGGGACCCGTACAGACACATTTAAAGAAAGCTTTATTTTGAGTGGGCAGGAGATGAAATGCAGGACTTGCAGGCATTTCCTAAGTCAGCTATATGCCCGAGCACAGGGGTGACCTTAATGGGTCAGAGAAGAATGCAGGTCAAAAGACTTATTATCCAGCCTGTTGGAAACCAATTGCTTTTGTTAAAAATAAATAAATAAATAAAAACTGTAGTGCTTAAAGGTTGATAGTAATGTAGAGAGTTCTGTTTTACAACCTGGAACTGTATTGCAGTGCAGTAGGGTTCAGGTTTGTGGGTTTTCTTTGAATTAAAAAAAAAAAAAAAAAAAAAAAAAACACAAGGTGATCCATAATGTACACAGGTAAAGGATTCCAGATAAGTGATAACATGTAGGGTACCATAATTACTTAATCAGTGATGATTGATTACTCATGTTTGTGTTCTTGAACTAAGGAAAAAATAACATGCTGCTGTGGTACCGTTGCCATCTGTTGAAATAATACATCTACTTTTCATCTTTCTATTCCTTCACTTGTACACTCTTTACATTGTTTGTCGGGTATAACCTGGACTCACTTCATCTAGTTATCAGAAACACAAGTCCCACTTACATCAAATGCAACCGCAGTTCACATTAAAGATTCTGATGGAATAGTGTCTGTGGTTATCTGTGGATATTTTTTTCTTCATTAATTTTGATGCTTTGGGTGGGAACTTTTTACTAGCTAATACATCTCATGTTCTTTCCAAAACACAGAGACATGAAGACATACATCAAACAAACAAAAATACTACCTCTTTTGTCTCAAAAAGAAACCTTTTTACATTTTTTTTTTCAGAGGAGATTCTTCCACCCAGTGTTATAATGAAATCTGTGCATGTTTTCTAGTTCCTTAGCACTACCAACAAAGATATCTCAAAGTATTTTCATCTAGAAAAGTGGTGGCATATAATTTTATAGCAACTCACATAACAGTTGGGATTCTGGGTTCTGCTAATATATAGATAAAGGAACAGGACAAACACATTTAAGAGTTTATTTTGCATGAGAAAATGTTGAATTGGGGTTCTCCCAGGTAATATACATGCTTTTCAGATAATGTCAAAACAGAGAAACTGGGGAGGTCAGACAGCTTTCCTGGCTGGGTCTGTGTCTAACGCAGTAACAAATGCAGTGACACGCAGACCTTCTGCTTCACTGTTCCTCCATTTTGTGCATGCAAAGCTTGCATTTGTATTTGCAGACTAGGTTCTCCTCATGAAATTGTAGCTCTTGGAAATGTTAATGCAGCTATTGCTGAGGTCCAGGAAGGATTACGTTAATGAAAAATATTTTCCCTTTCCATTGCTTGAGTAGGAAATTGAAATTTTTGCTTCATGGGGAGACTACCTCATAATTAAGCAGATGTGTTTATATGCAATCAAATTTGGGGGGATATTAAGTAGGGAAGCACATGATATCTCATGTACTTCGTTAAAGACTTCTCTTTGGCAAATGGATGATGCACTAATTGCTCCAAACTCAGGCAAAACTATTTTGAAGTTTCCGGCAGAGGCGCATTTCGAGCTCGTGCAGTGTACTTTTAGCGAAGGGCAGCGTGCTCTCAGAGCCACACAGGGGATCTCGACTGTAATTTCGTGCTCTCCCTGGGTGCCCACGCTCCCGTGTCCCTGCCGCATCCCTGCCGGCAGGGGCTCCAAATTTGGCTTTCCCCACCCGCGGGCGCTCCCACTGCCGGGGAGGTGGGGAGCTCGCCGCCCGCGAGGAAGAGAGAGCATCGCAGTCGAGATCCGCTGTGCGGATAATGGAGGAGGATTTTTGCCCTAAATTTTTAAACACAACACCCCTCATAAAAACAACAACAGTTCATAACTGGGATTAATGTTTGCAATTTTCAGTCACTTAGACATGGGGTCTCCAATAGATGGCTTTTGGTGGAGTGGAATATGGCTCTCCGTGGGATTACAGAATTTTCTTTCTTTTCTTATCTCTCTCCTCCCATCCTTCGCCTGCTTGCCTTGTCAATGTTATGCTTCTGAAGTGCTTCCACTTGGTATTTTTTGCCACTTAGCCAAATAGGTATTTCTCCCTAGTCCCTCACGTTTGGGGAGCCTTAATTACTTTGGAAAGCATGTTGTGTTTTGACTGTTTACAGTATGTAACACTTGCCTTTTTGAGGTCCGAGCTGCTCAAAGGATTTCGTAATGTTAGCATCCTACCCTGCCTTGCTTTTCTCTGAAACACTTGGTTTCTTCTGTTGCCTCTTCATTGTATCAAGAGAATCCCATTTTGCACCAGGGCATGGGAATCAGGGACACCAAGAGCTGGGGCAGGTCAGGCCTTAAGTCGTGCTTTAGTTTGCCCTCCTCTCATTTGGGCCTTTTTATTTTTTAATCAAAAATGTCATTGCAGCCAGAGTTATGCCTACACATCTAAAACACCTTTCGGCTGCTCTATATGCAACTGTTCATCCAGCCCCACACCAATCATGCACTGTTCAGGCAGTGGATGGAAAGAAATCAAAATGGGAATGACTGACATGCTTGCTCTCAGCAGATTAGAAACAAAAGGCACCCCCCAAATATCTCTCTGCATTGTAACAACTGGTGTATGGCTTCACCTGCTCAGGATCAAAGGAGAAATCAACATTCAGGCTGCTACCCCATATTTAACCTGTCCTGCGGTTTCTAGGTACTGCAGGGTCTCCAATAAGCCTGTGGTGTTATGCCATAAGTGCTGCAGTAAATGGGCACAACAGGATGACAAAAGGGCCTACTGTCAGGCTTAACTCTTAATTTCCTTGCTTTTGTGGTTTCAAGTCAGAGCCCATTACCTGAGACCAGCCAACATTTTAGTCTGCAGTGTATTGCCACTGCTTTACAGCATTTTGAAATGACTTTATGTGAAGGATAAGAAGCTAGATGAAATCAAGTGGTAGAGTGTATTTTTTTAACACTCTGGCCTTGGACAGTCTGGAATTCCTGCCATCAGCATTAAATCATTTTGCATTCACATCTGGAAACTGCATCTTTGAGTGTCACTGGGTCATTTTCCTTTAATCTTGAGAAGGGCACTACATTAAAAATTCCTCAGTCTTACTGTAAGATCCTTTCCTTGCCAAATGTCCCATGAACTATTGTTTGTGTGCGTGCACAGTTTAGGGAGAGAGAAAGAAAAAGGAAGGGAGAGCGATCAGACTGGTTTGCAGTCATGCTGGATTTCATATTTGTTTTGCCAAGGCTGTTTCTGTGTGCCTTTTCGTGGGTGGCTCTGAAAGGTATGCTACAGTAGATGTTCACTTCACCAAAAATGTTGACAGCCTTCGGGGAACAAGTTCATCCTGAAGTGCATTAGTCCAAAGGGGTTTGAAGACAGATTAAGCTGATAAAGCAGAGTGAGGGGACGGGACGAGCTGGGACCCAGTTATGGGACGTGCCACCCGGCCTATCCCCTCTGGATCAATGGCACAAGTCTGGTGCAGATTAAGAAGGGCAAAATTCATCACTAATCAGTGGCTGTTCTGTTATTTGGAAGCAGCATTCACAGACTTCGTCCATTTTCTGAGGATCAGTTTACTTTGGAGAAGACTTAACACGCACTGGATTGGCTCCTTGCTTTTAGCTCAGTGCTTATGTAGGATCTGAGCCAATGCAGGCATTGAAATAGCATCTCATCCCTAAAAGTGGTCGACTAGATTCGGACAGCGGTAGGAAAGAGGGTGAAACGTGTTTGCTGCTGCATTTGTTCATTACCCATATGGGAAAGGAGCACTGCAGGTTCCAAGGTCCATGTTGTGCCACCTCGCATAAGGCACTGCATTCACTTGAGGAAAAATGTCAGTGGTTTTTGGAGATTGATGGAAGGACTGTGGCAGCCCCTCCTGTTTTCTCAATGGTCTTTGATCTCTTGGCCAGAATATACCATGCCACACTATTTAGGGGGAAATAAGTTTTAATGTAATAAAATATTTGAAGTGATGCCACAGTCTAGGAAGCACTGTCCATTTAGCATGGTTTTTTGTTTGTTTGCTTGTTTGTTTGTTTGTTGTGCTTTGGTTTGGCTTGATTTATAAACAGCAAGGCCTTTTCTGCAAAATAAACACACTTTTCATTTGCATAATGTGTACACCATCAGCCATATGTAAGCAGACACCAGAACCACAGGACTGGTGTGCAGTTTCCCTGGGGCAGGTCTGCCCAAACGTACCTGGAGACAGTGTGTTGCCTTTCTGGTGACCTATGGAAAGAAAAGCGGTGTGAAACAGCTGGGAAAAGCTCTTTTCTTTGAGAAAAGACGCTTCTTCTGGCTGCTTTAAAACAGGGAGGAGTCAAAGATATTTGCTTTCCAATACATTATTTTGTGTGATGTTGGTAGAAATGCCTATCCTGTGACTAAGCTGTCTCTTTTCTTTTCGTTACAGAATCATACGATGACCCAGCATAGCAGTTAGTGCAAGGCCCATCTCGTCCAGAGGATTCTTTGTGGCACAAAAAGGGAACACGTTTTACTCTTTGCACGAAACTTTCATTGTTAATGTATATTATTCAGAAACATTGTATTGTACCATAAAACTTGTATTATCGAAACTGTTGGATGTTCATGTGTTTGAACTTTTGAGCACCGGATAGACTTCCTGTATATAAAGTGTTGCACATGTATTATGTTGTCTGATACTAAAATGGTCTTATAAAGACAAGTGGACTTGGGCCCTATTCAAGAAGGATAAAAATAATAATAATACTGTGTGAGGGGAAAAAATAGCTTAAGAAAAAGTGTCATTTTCAAGGAGGAGGGAGAAGGTAATAGCTATGTTCCACTACAGCTCTGTTTGGCCTTCCTTTTGTTTAAACTTTGGTCTGGAAATCTCTCTCTTTTGGTATACAAACGGATGAATCCAAGACTATTTTTTATTGCTGAAGATTCTTGCAAAAAATATGAAGAGACTCTTTCTCACAGAGCAGGAACCCACAGTTGAATAAGGCCCGTATATATATTTGTAAGCCTTGCGATATGACAGATAGCATTACCATATATGCAATAGTTGTTATGTAGATTGTCAAAGAATTTTTTTTTCTGGATACCATTTGAAGCTTTGAGTGTTCAAGACTTTCCTTAATGATTTCACACAGCCAAATTCTTGAATCAGTTGAACTAACCTGTATGTTACTGTTATTAATGTTTACTCTGCGGTCTGAACCTGGAGATTACTGGAATTGTTTTCCAAAAGGAAATAAATTCAGTTTACCATTATGTGTGAGCGTGCTTGTGTCTTGTCTTTTTCCTTTGAAAGCAGCGTTGTTATTGTTCCTGTAGTACCTAAAGGACCACCAAGATCTGGAATCCCAGTGTGTCAGGACCTGTAAAGTGCTCAGTAGCAGTAGGGCACTGTTCTCGAAGCTGACCATTTAACTAAATGTACTGGTAGAAAACTACACTTACTGGCCCACTGCAAAGCAATATGTGCTTTAGGGTAATATCCACTGTTTTCCGCTTTCATTTGTTTGTTGTCTTTGGCAATTTCAGCAATTTCATACCCATACACTTGACATGTTGTTTACCAGAGGAGTCACCACACATTTTCTGTGTATAATTATTGGCGTATTTCAATGGGATACTCTTTAGTGAGTTGGGTCTAGCACTGACTACTGGGATCCTCCACTGCTCTGCCAGTAGGGCTATTCCCTTCACATCCCTCACGTTCTCTTCTGACACAGGTAGCAGAACTGGAGGGGGTGCACACTGCGAGATGATGCTCAGTGGCAGCACAGCCCCAGGAGAGCTCTTGCAAGACCTCACAGCTTTGCTGGGGTCTGAATTGGCTCCTAGCTGCCTGCGGTTTTGAGAAGCAGAAAGGGGATAAAAACTAACCTTGCCTACCAGTATCCCCCCCTACTCCAGCTCACCTACAAAAGAGGACCAAAACAACCCATTCTCCAGCTATTTTAGTATCGTATCCTATGGCTTCAATTGCTGGATTCATCCCATGGAAACCAGTGTTGCTGACATACTGCAGTTAAAGAGCTGCACATCAGAACAGTCCAAATGGCTGGAGCTGCTTGCCTATTGCTGTCAGGGTAGATATAAAGGGTGATTTCCAGTTTGCTGATGCCACATTTTGACTGTCCACAGATGGAGGATGGAGAGGGAAGAAGTAAACTCTAAAAGTCTCAGGTTTCCAGATATTTCAAGGGAAAAAAAAAAAAAAAAAAAAAAAAGTGTCATGTTTAAAACTCCAGCTTTGAGAATATTGTGCAGACTTTGCCAAATACAAAAAAGAAATTCCTGGGTTTCATATGAAAATCTCATTTGTGCTGACAAAAGGATAAATACAGGCACGAGTACACAAAGCTTGTAAAATGCCAGTTCTATTTATAAGTCAGAAAGTGTTCCCATTCTTATTCTCATTAATATATTACTCATCTCAGCCAAACTGAATGTGATGATGTGTTCTTTATTTTTGACAGATACCTTAAAGGATATAAGACATTTCAGCCTTCATGTGTGAAAGTGTGACATATTGGTTAAGACTGAAAATAACATGCCTCTAGTAGAGTTCAAGTATATAAGAAATATTACACCCTACTGTTTTTGTAAATGCCAGAGTGCCACTGAGTTGAGACAGATGGTAGCTGGGAAAGATGCAATCTTATAATCAAAAGCTAAAATATGTCAAAAATATGTTAGCAAGCAAAACATAGCATACTACTAGTGTCTCATGTCATGACAGCTTGCAAAACATGCAAAGATGTTGAATTTCTAGATATGTAAATAAAGGAACAATAAACAGAGCAGCAGCAAATGTGATGAGGACTTTCTGCATCGATTGTCCCCACAGTGCAGTGCCAGGGAAGGGAAGGGTCTTAGGCCACAGGCAGCCCCAGGTGGCTTCTAAGAGCTGGCTGCTAGTATCAAGTGCTGGAATCCTCTTACCTTTTCCAAACTAACAGGTTTCTCGGTGATACCTAAATAGCTGTTTAAATAGATTACGGAAGACATCTAAACTTCCCAATGAGAACTGAGTGTTCTGTGGGGAATTACCACAGCATTTAGAAAGATCAGCGAGAGGGGCAGATCATCTTGCCTACTGAAGAACAGACACAGCTCTCTGTGTGTGCACGTGTGCATTTCAGCTAGGGCATGCCTTTCTCTGTCCTGGGTCAGTAAAAGCTAAAAGGAGCCCCTCGTAATACCCTTAACGTAATGCTAAAGGATAAATCTACTCAGGAGGTTGTGTGTGGACAGATTGATGGACAAGGAAGGTATCCTCTTACCTCTGAGACTGACTTTATTCCCAAGATTTCAAGTGGACATGAGTTTTACTGTAAGTGATAGTTTAATAAAACAATTAGTCCCTCTGCTTGTTTGCCAGAGCTGTGTTTAGATAACATAGCAGAGCTAAAGAAGGCATAAATATGGAATTTATAATGCGGAAGTGAAGCAATCCATGCAGATGATACCTGAGATCAGGGTTTATGAGGAAATGCACTGATTCTACATCTGAACAAACCATGATCTGGGACTAAATGGGTATTAGGACTTTATGATATTCAGCTCCCCAAAATAAGAGTTTTGACCATCATGTATATCTTCATAACCTTTTGCCTAAGTTAGACTTCCCAATCCACTTAGGTACTGCAGCGATCAGGGAGGCTATCACGACTTCTTAGATTCACTCCTGGAACAGTGCTCTCGTTTTCCCTGATTGAGGAGTCGCTCTACTAACGTTAATCCAAAAACTCACAAAAATAATAGTTCAAAGACTCTGCCTAGGACACATTAGCCCTCTCCACGTCTCAGTGACTAGGCTTTCTTTAGTAATTCTGGCATGACCAGTCACTTTGTTTCATTACCACTGTCCTCAACACCAAGAAGAGACATCCCTTCCATACCAACATATGGCACCTTCTATTTATAACAAGATTAAGAATTCATTCACACCTTGATTGAATACTGCTTTATTGAGATGTCACAACAGATTCTCACAGCCTGCAAAGGGAAAGACTTACAAATGCTAATATTGTGACAGGTAGGACACATAAAAGTAAATGAATTATAATTGGTGACAATTAAAAATTGTGCAGTGTGAAAACAGAATATTGTGTTGTTGTGTCTAAGATGGGGCAAGGTGAAGGACTCTGTAGAATAACACCATCCCTGCATTCAGAAATGTTACCTTGATTCCTGTCTAATGTGTTCAGTCATACACTGATGCTCAATTAATGTTCATGAGCTCTTTACATCTTGGTGGGCAATGTGCCATTCTCTTTCAAATATTTGCTTCAGTGCTCTGTAGGAGCACAAAAAAATAAACAAGATTAGGCCTATTTTTACCAATTCCATTTAATGCATCCCTTTTCCCTCCCTGTGTTGCTTCTCTTGTTTGTATGCAGAAGATTTCTTTAATTATTATTATTGTTGTTACCGTTGTTAGTGGTAGTAGTGAACTGTGAATGCTATAGTAATGTGCTCCCTCAGGAGCTGGGAGGCCCCCGGCCACCAAGTCTTGCGTGCAGATCTTCTTCTGTGTGTGGCACACAAAAGCCTGACAAGGTCTCACTCATGTTTCAAAGCTCTCTCTCCTTTCAGAGCTATTTGTTATTGTCTCCACCATCACAAGTTTAAAAAAGGAAAGTTAATTAAATATGGAACAAGACTGAGCAACATCTTTTAAACCATCATGTCATTAGAATTGGATCCCTCTGAGAGCTGCTTAAAAGGGTTTTGAGAACAATGACTGTTCAATCAGATATTTATGGGCATAGTTATGTAAACACACTCTTTATTGTCTATGTATATTTAATATAATTATCAGTTTTGTACTCGGACTCTCAGGAGACCCAACAAATCACAGTGTTGCTTTGAAAATGTCAGCAGAAAAGACAATTATGTTGCGAGCAAATATTCATAAATTATATTAAAAAGTCCTGTGAAAACATACCCTGTGTTGCAGAACTGCTTTTGCACTAGCAGAATCATTGCTGTCTTTCTTTGATTTAAACTCTTCTTGGAAGTAACAGGGATGTTGCTTGAAACAAATCTTTAATACCAAAGAGCATTCTGTTCCTGACTGGTGGGACAATGTAACTTGTAGACAAATTAAAGGGGTTCATTATTAATATGCTGGGATCTTTTCAGATATTTCTAAATAAGGTTTATTGAAATCAGAGGCAAAAAATGTTTGCACTCCAGTGGCTAGGTCCTACATCACTTACTGTACTTTTCTTCTTTTCTGAGATGATTCCTGACAACTTGCTATGCTTTTTATTTCTTTTGCTCTTTATGTATTAGAAAAAAAGTGGAGAACTGGGACAGTGTTCAGTAAATTAAGTGTGCCATGCTTATGCTAAACCAATACGTGTGCTGGAATTTGATAAACACCTAGTAAGTGCCTGCAAATCATTTCTACTGCAAGATATACAATCAGCATATCAACATCTTAATTAGCAGCTAATGACATTTGAATGGGGAGGTTAACGTTAAGCACACAAATGCAGTTTATTAAAGGGCAAAATAATATACATTGAAATGTTTCAATCTGTATTTATATTTCAGTATAAAACAGCTGGGTTTTGTAGTAAGCAATCATTTGTACGAGTAGTATCCCAATCCTTAGCTATAATTTGGAATAAAATCTCCAGGAATAAAATGTCTTTTCTAGTACATCTGTTCCTAGTGATCAATAGGAACATTACACATGTTGGACAAACAGAAGATAAAATTCTGCTTTTCTTTTTCAGGAAAATGCATTTTATCTATGCATCTATTTTTGAGCTCACCACTAGATTTTAAGCAGGCATGAGATGTTACTGGCTGATTTATGATGATTTTCTCATTCATTATTTTCTAAGCATGTTTTCAACAGCAAATTTGTGTGGGATGGTGCAAAGAAGAGTGTTCATGGCAGTTTCTGCTACAGAAGCAGTACTGGCTTGGTGGTGAGCTTACTGGACATCCAGAACAGAAGAGAATAAATGATCTTGTGGAGAAGAATCTACTATAGTCATGGTGCTCTTGACTTTGCCAGTGGCATGGGTTCCAACTGTGTGTGGTAACTACTCATTGCCTTCTCATGGAGCGTGGAGAGCAATGTAGAGTGCCTCCTTTAAGATTTGAAATATAAAGTGGCACCTAGATGATCACAATTAAAAATCTTATGGTCATACAGGCTACTGCACTGGGTGCATCCAACAAGTGAGCTCTGTAAATGTGTACAGTCTCAGTCTCTTTGTTGTTTGTTTCTCGTGTCCTTTCTAGATGTTTGATCTCATTCATACTTACTCCTTGGAACATCCTATGGAACCAATTATGTTTGTTTAGACAAGTGGCTGAAAGTTCGGTAACAAAATCATGCCACTTTGTTTGAACCAGTTACTTTGTCAAGATCCAATCATGCAGACACATGATGGAGCAGCACCTTCACAAGGTAAAGTACGGTCTTCTGCAGAAATAAGGGACAGCACATAAGTGGAAACAAAACTGCCTTAGTAGCAAATGAGATTCCACCATCTGGAAGCCAAAAGATGTTCTAAGATATTTTTAATTCAAGGAAATGCTCATCTTTCAGTGTTAGTCATAATTATTTTTTTTTCAGAAATCATTAGTTAGATTTTTCCTTTTTTCTTGACTGCCATCCTTTCTTTCCTCTCATTACTCCCTGTCCTTTAATTGTTTAATGATTGGCATGGGGCAATTTTGATTTTCTTACCTTTGTGAACCTTCATTTGATTTGGTGGCTAGGTCATAATTCTTGATGAACTTAAAATTCATCTTGATTCATTTATCTTTTGGCCTATTTTACTTCCAAACACCATTATTCTTTTGTCTTAATTTGTTATGGTTAATTTTCTGACATAAAATGAAAGATCATGTTTTTGATTAGATGATATCTTATGATGGGTCATTTGTAAATCTTTTCAACCTTATTGACAACTTTCCCTAATCAAAGTTTGATTTTTTTTATTATTTTTTTTATTTTTTTTGACTTCTGCTTCCTCTCCCACAGTAATAACTACCTACAAAGCCAGCTCTGGGTTCTTTCAGGTATTCTCTACTCATTGTGAAGTCCATCTCCTTCAGAAACTCTTACTTCTCTTACAACATATGGGGGATCAGACGGGGTTTTAGAGCTCCTCCCAACAGTGCCTTGCTATTACAGTATGTGTTGCATTGGTAGTCACAGGCTGTGGTTCTGGCATCATAAGAAGAAGGACTGTCCATTTCCATGTTTGACAGCTTGTGTTTTTAATGTTGTTTGGGGAGGAAATCTGAATTAAACTTCTGACTTAATCATCAATTAAAGCCAGTCAGTCTTTTGTCCTATTTACAGATCATCTGACTTTTAAATCCTGAGTCTCTCTTCTCTCAATGATAACATGTTTTCAGAATCTTTCAACACTTCCTTAATTGCTAAAATATGCAGACAAAAGAAACACCTATGCTTAGCTGTCCGCCAGTAGTTCCCTTGGTCAGGCTTTTGAATCTGTTGTCTTCTAGTGTTCTCTCTTCAGAAAACTTTCAAGGGGAATAGAGAAGATTAAAGGGTTACCCAGAGGTTACATTCAACTGTTTGTTCATTAGATTCCTGGCTCACTTGGTTGTTCAAAGGAGTGCCTGAACATATGAATGATGTTGTAATATTACCCATATTTATTTAATGCACACATTTTTCTCTGGGCTGACTCGTGTCAGGCTTAGAAAGACAGAGCCAATATGAAAACCTTCAAGCCTTTTCTGAGGGAGCAACTGATAATTATCATCCTCTCCTGAAATTCCTTTTCTTGTTTGCTTGCCTTGAATGTAGGGATGAAGTGCAGCTTCCGAAGCCTGGCAAGTATCAATCAGTGTGCTCAGCACACAGCACCACGACTCTGCTCACTTCATTGTTTACCCTACCCAAGGTTTAATTTTTCTTTTAGATGCTACTTGATGCTTCTGTAGCATTTGGTGTTACTAACCAAGAGCTTTTGTTAAGCATGAAAAATACTTGTGCTAATCTATCTGTGGCAACACATGCTTGAATTGTATCTCATTTTTCTCAGCGTGAGATACTCAGCATCTTGGTATTGAGACTGTATTTCTGCTGTTACCTAATTTGGTCTGAGCTGGCCTAAACATCCATCCAATAAATGTATTCTTTCTATGCCCCTTTTGGGTTATGTTATTCCCTGTACTCAGTGTAAGCCAGGACTCGGTTGCATGCATTTCTTCTGCAGTACAGGTCAACTCCTGCACAAAAAATCACATGCATTTTCATTATTTTTCTGTTTGTTTGTTTTTCCTAGTCTTGGTAACTCTGCCTTTTTCAAGGATATGCCTATTAGCTGCACACTTCCAATGGAGGCACTTTATTTTAAGGCTCCTCTCACCCAGTGGCCTGGCAGCAGCACTGGCCAACAGCAGATGACTGAGGAAAAGTGTAAGGCTAGGGCAAGGGTATATCGACTTTTCTTTGATATAGTTTCCTGTCCTCAAGTGACTGCTGCCTCAGGACCTCCTCGGCCAAAAATGAGTCTTGCTGTTTGACAGCTTTGGGTGATGGCTTTCTTTCTTAATCAAATTAGGTCTTGGGGCCTGTGTAAATGTCCAGCACACACAGAATCCCAGCACGGTGAATTTCATTTCTTAACCACGCATTGCATGAAGAAATATTTCCTTTTGTTTATTTTGAACCCACTTACTTTAGTCCCATGACGGAAAATAAATGACCTCTTTCTTCCCTGTTCACCTTCTCAGTGTCACCCGGGCCTACTCTACAGACCTCTACCATGGCCATTCCCTTTCATCCCTGTGGTCTTTCTCCCTGCTCCTCAGTAAATGAAGAGGTCCCTACAGAGCGATACAGACCATGCCTCCCACCAAAATCCAATGACCTAGCCATGTTACGCAGAGGAGCACAGGGGGCAAATTTCTATTTGGCTTAAAAGCAGATCCTACATCCACAAGGTATGACACAGCACAGTCCTATGCAGAAACACTATGTAGGGTCCCCAAAGCCACACAACCAGGTTAGCACTGCCTCTCGCAAGGGCTAATTAACTCAGGACTAATTAAGAGCATCATACCACACTGGTACAGCCATCCAGAGCTTGCTCTCTTGCTACTAGCTTAGGGATCTCCTAGCAGTATGGCATTTCGTATGGATATGTCCTCAGGACATTGCCTTGCATGTGGACCAGAAACTGTGGGGGGAAGCTGTGGGGTTGATTAGCCACTCATTTACAGTACTTTTAGCTCTGAGCAACTCTCCTGAAGTTGTTGGAATTACAGTGGTATTGTACCAATATAATGCAGTAGAAAAATCAGGTGAAAAAAAAAAAAAAAAAAAAAAAGTTTTTGTATATATCCATCTGTATACAAATGTATATCCTTCCAGCAGAAGGATAACATTAAAGTTGCAAGCTCAATAAATCAGATTTCTTTGCAACTGCCTGTGCATAGGATAGGCACCTCTCATGTGTGTGCTCATGCTCCCAAGTTTCCTCAAGAAAACAGCCTCACCAGGTGCATAAGAGGGCATTGACCATAAAATAAGCAGTAGCTTCATATTTGACATTACCCTCAGTGTTCTGCTGGCAGCTCTAGGTACTGCTTGCTTTGTGCTGCTGAAGCCCTCCACCAAAGTCAGCATTACTAATTTCCCCCAAGCCCAGCTTTGGTGCCTCTGCCCGTGGGACGGGTGTAGTGTCCAGTCTGCTCAAGTAATAGGTGTTGGTTTCCCACATGCTGAGGAGAGACTGCCTTAGCCAAGACCACATTTTCAACTCCCTTTTGATGTGTGAACCACCACGTCTTTTCCATTGGAGGAACAGGCTGTGTGCAGTGAATTTAAACCTTCTGAAAATATTTTTTCTTTTTCTGTTTCCTTTTCATGCACCACTAGAATTCATCCCTTGGCCCAGGCAAACCCAGTCTCCCCTGCCTGCTCCCTGCCTACAATTTATGCTCTGTTCCTATGGTCTAGGACCAGTCTCCACCTTCCAGAGCCCCCATGTCTTTCATGAGTACCAGTTTCCTTTGCCTAGACATTCCCAGGGTCATTTGAAGCTTTGACCAAGTGTGCTTTTCTAGCTTTAACCAATATCCATATTTCTCATCCCAGACATCCCTACCAATATGAACATCCTTCCAACCTTATTTATGTGTCCAAAGAACACAACCACAGTGAAGTAATTTGCCAACCGGGGGCATAGGTTGGCCCATCACAGTAGTTTGAGGTGCTGCAGGTGGAGCTTGGGAACAATGGACACCTGAGTGCAGCACATGTACCCCCAGGATGCTACTTCCCTGCACTGAGATGTTATATATTTAAACAATTTGAAGTTAATTAAGAGTATTGGCTTGGAACTAAATCAGGAATCTCACACATCTGTGTTCCCATCCTAGAAAATAGGCAGCTTAAAGAATGCCTGAAGCTAAACACATTTTGTACCTTGCAAAAAAAAGTTTTTTTTTTTTTTTTTTTTTTTTTTTGTTTGTTTGTTTTTTTTTCTTCTTCCTCTTTTAACCTACATTGCTAGATGCCTACGAACATCTTTTTAAAATGCGGGGTGGTTTTTTAACTGATAATGAAAATTATTATTTTGTATGCAGTTTAACTTCATCCTAACATCAGACTGCATAATTTAAAATGAGTTTTCTTCATATACATAACATCATAACATTTCAAGACTCCAAGTCTCCAGCGTATTTAAATGCCTGTTGGTGAGGGTTCGCTTTAGATCCAAATCTCCAGCGTCCCAAGCATGATACTTGAGCCTCCTGATAGCTAAAACTAGTTTCAATGGAATCTTCTCCAGCAGGCAGGTTAGGTTTTGCTTACCCTGTTTTAAATCAGATAGGTTATGATTTTTATGTCTGCTATGAAAATGGCTTTGATCACACCTTTTCATGCCACTTTCACCTAAGCGCTTTCAGATGTTCCCAGCCCCCAAAGATTTGTTCAAAGGTCTTAAAGAAAAGGGAAAAATTGCAACATCAGATTTTCAGGCATTCAATTGTCACTTTTGATTTAAGATTTACAGTTGACATCATATTCATTACGGGCCACTTTATTTTTACTCACTGAAATGAAATGTTTTGTAACAAAACAAGAAAAAATGTGTTTTTCTTTTCTTAGTTTGTAGTGGCACAAGTGCTATAGCACAGCCCTAATAGTATTTCTGTGAAGGAACATCATGCTGACAGGGCTGACACGAACAAAAGGAGGTACTTCTTCACCCAAAATGTAGCTGTGCTGTGCAAATCCTTACCATAGGGTAGAGTGAAAACTAAAAAGAGTCCATGAATTAAAAACAAACTAATCAGGAAAAGTCAAGGAACAAAATGACCAAGTATTCAATTTGAAAGGACCAGCTCGCTGGGGAGGGCCGGGAGCTGCAAAGCACTGCAGCTAGCAAAAGCCATCGGTCACCGATGGCTGCAGAAGGGATATTGGGCTACATGAACCTTTCATCTAGCCACTCATCACTGTTTTCATGTTCTTCTGTTCTAGGATAATGAAAGTACAGCTTCTACTTGATCCAGGCAAATGATGGTGAGTTGGAAAAGTAGACCGATCATCAGACAAGACTTTATAAAATAAAATAACCAAGGACATCTTGGCGTATACTGAAGCAGCACAGCTGCAGCAACTTTATGAAGATGTAAGAATGTGAATTGCAAAAGCAAATGCTCCAAAGTGCTTTTAATGTGGAGGGAGCAAAAAACAATCTTTGCACACCCAGCGGTGACACAGAGATGGTAAGCACGCAAGATACTTATAATGGTGAACTGCTGGTGGGTGAGCAGGAGAAGTAAATGTGTTTGAACTAGCAGAGCTGTAAGTTACGTAAAAATAAGAAACAAACACAGCACAGTACAAATATCAACACAGAAGGCCTAATTCAAGCTCTCCTACCTTCCCAAGTGGAAAAAACTTTGCTGTAGGTTTGCATTTTGTCAGCACCCACAAAATGAAGCCAAAGGAAATAAAATTTGCTAGAGGCAGGAGGGAGCTGGATAAGGAAGGGAGCTGGAGGTGAAGAGGATGTGCAAAATATCCCTTCTCCTGCTCATCTCTGCCACATTTAATGCTGAAATTCCTCTTCCACCATGTCATGCTCATGGCAGCTACATCTGCAATGGTCGTGGCAGCAGGAATGGGGCTGCTAAGAGCAAACTCGGGTTCACCTTGCTTTCTTTAGCAGAGGAATCTCTTTGGTGTGGTCTAATCTGTCCTTTAGAAACCAATGTTCACAGCATCTCTGAAGAACAGTTACCATTTAGCAGATCTCTGCCATGCTGCAGCTGTTTTGAAATATGATAAGTGATTACAATTAACTACCACTGTAATAAGCATCTGTATAAATAAAATCACATCATTCATCACATTTGGATCAGGACATATTCCATTGTAGAGTATCTTTCCTCAAAGACTGGACCAGAAATAAGAAAACCTCTATTCTGTGTTGTAATAAAAATTCAGCAGAGACTTCTCACCCTGACTTAAAATGTGTGTCATGGACTAAAATAAACTAAGGAGAAGCCAAAAAGAAAAAGGAGGGTTGATTCACTGCAACATCCAGGTTTTGCTACCATGATGTTCATAATACCCGGGAATATGTAGAGTAGGCTGATGAATGTAAAAGGCGGGACTTTTGGCTAAGGTTGCTCTATGTTAGAGCATGGTGACATCAGGAAAACCATTGCATGTACAGGACCGTACCACCTGTAGTGGTATGTGGCAGAGCTGCTCCTTCTGCAAAGCCCATGCATGGGAAGGTGTCTCCTCTCCAAGCCAACCAGGCAGAGTGTAGTGTCCAACATCAGAGCCTCGCAGAGACAGAAGGGAAATTCACCACGTGGGAAGTGCCAAATGGAGAGAGAAGATGCAACGTTCCTTTTTCTACGCACCATTTAACAAAACAGCACATGGGTCAGGATGTTTACAGCCAAGAGGCATGATATGAAACTTGAAAAACCATTGAGAATCACTTCCTTATGAGTTCACTTGCTTTATGTAAGTCAGGAGTGCTGTTTGGATCTCTCCAGTTGCTGTTGTTAACTAGTCACTGTCATTAGCTACCTTGAATGGCTTGGAGATGCTCATGTTTTGGTATTTGCTAACATTGGGCCACCTATGGCATTTGCTTACATATAAAACTTTTACACATACTCGGTGATTACAGCAAATGTTCGCTGCCACCTATAAACACAGTGTGGTATTCAGTGAACAGGGAAAACCAGTAGACTGTTTCATGAATGTGGACCTAGGCTGAAGCATTATTTAAGTGTGAAAACCCTTTTCCAGACAATTTAAGGCTGCAGCTAAAGTAAAATAAAACCAGATGCTGATAGTGACTGGACATCGTATGTATGGTGTCCTCATCCCAACAGCCACCAACAGTGAGATATTCATAACCACATGGAAATGGACATCCCTTGTGTGTGTAAAGCTGAGCATTTGTTTCTGCCAGTCAGGCACTATCACCTGTGTGTCATTCTGCATCCCTCACAAGAGCTCAGAAGAGATGCTTCCACCAAAGGGTGGCCTTTGGGAGCCCTGCAGCAGAGGCAGGGGCTTCATCCTGCTGGGGATGATGGAAGCTGCTGGTGGAGCTCTTCAGCAGCCCAATGAAGTGGTTTGCACGCTAGTGCCAAATGCACATTTGGAAAGCAGGTGAAAAGCTTTCCTAGGAAGACTCTTCTGCAAAACTGATTGTGTGGGAGGGAAAAAGAGAAGTCATGTCTTACTGAAATCTCCTGCTATACATTAAAAATACAGGGCACAGGAGGAAACATCCTGAGTATTCCTCCCCCAGGTTACAGGATTAAGATCAAAGCACTCTGAGATGAAGAAAGGTGAGATCCTGCCCCTCCTGCGCTCCCCCGTGCCAGCGGCTACACAAGAGGCCAGATAGGTGACTGCTTTGGCCGGTAGGGCTGGGATTTCAGGACTGCTCGTGCAGGCATGTGCCTTGCTTACATTAGACGATGCTCACGCTGGGGACCAGCAGAGAGCCAGCCTTACAGCGGTACGTGTGAGCACGTAGGCACCCGAGCCAGGCACGGAGGAGCGCGTGTGCAAAGATGCTGCACCACACCGCTGTTACAAGCCACGAGCCCCAGCCCTCGAATTTCGCTGCCTGGCAGACCTCAGCTGGCATCCAGCTCTCTGCAGCTCCCTGAAGGGGAGCCTGAGTTTCTGTACAGCTTGATTAATATTGCTAATCGCCACAGCCACTTGCTAAGGGGAAGCAAGGAAACAAATTGAACCCCCCAAACAAACCCGGGTAGATTTCTTCTTTCAAGCAACAGTGCCTGCTCCACAGGACACAGAGGTTGAGAGGCAGAGCTCATCTGGTACAAATAGTCATTCCTTAGTGTCATTGACCTGGCCAGGGCTCCAGGAAAGAATGAGGTGTAGTGGCTCCAAAAATAACCTTTAAAAAGTCTCCTGGTATCTGTTAAGAAAGTATAACAGAAATGTAGTAGACTGCTTCTCCAAAAATAAAATGGAAACTGAAGAAAAATGTATTTTATTTTTTTCATTATTTCTCTCAACACTTCCTTTCCTTGTTTCACATCAAGAGAGCCTATACTTACCAGACAATATTTTTAAGCCTGTTGGATAGCCTGTTACATCTAACCAGGTGGGAACAGATCTCACAGGGTAAATCTACACTGTAGGTGCATCTGAGCTTCTGGATTGGGGATGGGAGGGGAAGTCGTCGTCTCATTTCTCCCTCACTCTTGCACCCTTATTTTCTCTGTAAAAGAGATTTCAATGCCCAGGGCAAAGAGAACTGTAGCATCTTCCAAACAGGTCCTCAATATGGACAATGAGAAGACCAAAGCCTAAGACCAGGCTCAGATCCACTCTATTCACAGCCCTAGAAACCCCACACTATCCCCCAAATCCAACCTTTTTACCCAGTCTCTACAAATATCATGTCTACCCACAGTGACAGCAGTTTTGCTATTTATTCGCTATTAGTTGTATGTTGGATACCTCCTTGTCACTGTACGTACATTCCAGGGCACAGACCTACATTTTTTCAAAGCAAGCAGCCACTTGGAGTCTCTTGGTATTTGGGTGAGCCTGAGGTAAGGTAACATCAGAGGTTCTTTGGAACCGGTTACCACGTGTTTTAAAGGTGGAAGGTACTGCAGCCCAACAGCAAACACCCCCTGCTAGGGAAACCAAGGATGGCCATGATGAAATCCCCATCCTGTTGGGATCCTGATCACAGAAGGACACTCATGAATACTTGCTTTCCCAATTGATGAAGCAATAATATTTCCCTCTGGGGGTCCCACCTCATCCTGCTTGTCCTGAATTTTTCTTTGCTTAAAAGAACCTGAGTTGGTGAGGTGTTTATCTAGGCATTCAAATCTCTCAGGAAACCTGGTAGAGCAGTTGGAGAAATGGTTAACAAACCATGTATGCAAGGGGAGGTATTAGCTGTTTGAGTGAAATGCTGGTTAAGGTAGGGGCAAAAGAAAAAGAAGAGGGAAACAGGATGTCCTGCTTCCTCTAGTGTCTTTTAGCTAAAGGTTTAATTGTCCCCAGTTTCTTACCATCCACAGTCTCTGCCCCAGCAGCCAACCTACTTTCTGGGTGACAGACAGTGGAAACCAGTTAGAAAAGCAACCACAGTCTGTGACAGACAGGTTTTGTCACCTTGATGTTGTTTTCCCTAGAATGACAGGTTGCTAGAGAGGGACATCTGTCAGTGTGGAAAAAAAAAAAAAAAAAAAAAAAAAAGACAACGAGAACAAAACTCCAAACCATGGGGGCTCTTGCTCCTGACTGTGTGCAGTTCCCTGGCTGGAGCCATGGGGAGGCTGCAGCCCCTTCAGCCCAGACACAGCCATGCCATATCTTGTCTCCCAGGTCAGATATGTGGCCAGTGGTGCTTCCTACACTCTTTTTGTTCCACACTCATTTCCTGACCTGCAACGTTGTGCTCCGGGGGGACATTGCACATATCAAAAATGCAGGGTGAAGTTGTCTAGAAATGGAGACAGGTTGTTTTTGGCAGGAGGCCCTTCAGCCAGAAACATTTTACCAGAAGAAATATGGTCGATATTTATGGAAAGTAGGATTCGACTTTCAATGGGGCTTATGTTCATAAGTCACTTAAGGCCCTTCTGAAAATCCCACCAATAATTCTTAAATTAAACAAGTCAGCAATTCCATGCAAGCTGAAGAACGAAGCGCTGTGTCCCACTCGTGGATCTGAGCTAAGCAACTGCAGAGCCAAAGAAATCCTCAGAGGCTTGATATGATCACATGGAGTGTTCACGCATTTTTATATGTGTAGTATGTGACATGCATCACTCAAAAGAGCCTAAAGAGCCATTACATTCCAGCAAGTACTGGAAAGACCTTGGCAAAATGTATCATCTGGCCTCTTGTACTCACAGTGCAAGATTTAATGACCGCTGATTCATATTCAGGCTGGATCGCAATAATTTTTAGAATATGTCTGGAGTGATAAAGGGTTCTGCCATTAGAAATATATCTTCACAAGACTTGGTCCCAATCCTGGCTGGCTCCTGTTTTCAGCTGATGGTACAAAATATCCCATTAGAGTAGATGAAATTTTCTTTGGGCATTTTCACAGGAGGTGAAATTTAGTCCAGAGAATCCCAAGCCAAGCCAGCTCAAGCCAGTTACTAAAATCAGCTATTCAGACTGCCACAGACATATGCAAGATAGCAAAGAAGGCTGGGGACTGGCTGCCTAGGGATCAGCTCTGCCTCAAAGGACCTTGGGATCCTGGTAGACTTCACATTAAGCACGATCTGCAGTGCACATTGGCAGAAAGGAAGGCAAACAGAAGCCTGGGCATTGCCAACAGGAGTCTGTAAGAGTGTCAGTGGAAGGAATTACTCCCCTTTACTTGGAACCTGTTGGACCACATCTGAAATACTGAGACCAGTTTTGATTCCCTAGTACAAGAGAGATGGTTAACTAGTGTGAGTTCAGTGGAGGCCACCAGAATGGTTGGAGCTGGAGCACTTCTTCTGTGAGGAGAGGCTGCGGGATTGCAGCTGCTTCAGCCTGGAGATGAGACAGCTTTGAGAGCACCTAACAGGCACCTGCCAGGGGCCTGAGCCCCTGTCCCATGATAGCCAGGAGCATTATCAACAACAATCAGAAATATAAACACCCCTGAACGCCATCCCAGAGTCATCCACCCAACAATTATCTTGGTAAATTTCAGAAGAGCTGTCATTGATTGCCAGCAGATTGCTTAATTAAACAGCAAAGTTGTTCCTTTCCTTAAGAAATACAAAGCGGTGAAGAAAGTGATTGGAAATGGATGCTTGAAATAGTTAATGTTGGCAAAATGATCGCTTCTTAGACGCCACAGAGCACAACTCCCTTCACAGTATGAGTTCAAAGGTCATGAAGCAAAGCTTTGAAAGTCTCCTAGGCTTTGAGACCACCTCAGTTAAGACCATTGTCCCACCAGCACATAATGACGGTTAATGTGGAAGATAACATAACAGGGTCCAGTTCTGAAGAGTATCATAAAAATTTCCAGCTCTAATAACCAATGGTGGTCAAGTACTTACAAGGCCTGCTAGATGTAGCAAACTATGAAGAGAAGGGGATGTTGAGGTAGGGAGTTGATGGACATAAATTTGTATTTGTAGCTGTATAAGAGTGCTCTCCAGTGGTAACACTTGTTGTGTGAGACTATTATTAAGAAGAGCAAGACTACTTGCAGAACATGAGTAGCTTTGGTAATCTTTGCAAGAGCTGGCTGGATAAATACACTCATGACTCTGGAACTCAGGTCTAAACCAGCAAAGATTTGGGGATATTTTACAAGAAGAAGCAAAAAGATTCAATGAATTCTTAGATGTGAAAAAGAAAGGAAAGAATGAAGGGGTTTTGTTTGTTTGTTTGTTTGTTTTTAATAGCTTTATTACTTTTGAAACTGGGGCTGGAAAGGCAGAAAAGGTTTCAAATTAGTTACAATTCTAGGACAAAAAACAAAAACTATACAGAAGATGGCTTTCAGATAGTATATATAATCTTACTGGGTAACTTCCACAAACAAAAGCATGGTGCACATTGTAAGAGCACAGAGTGCAAATGACTGAAGAATAGACAGAAGGAAAAAAGAAAAAGAAAAAAAAGAAAAAAACATATTAAACCATAGGGATGTGGCTGAAATGAGGGTTGTCATCTTCAGTCATGACACTTGAGGGTGAAAAACAAACAAACAAAAACAACAACAACAACAACAAATAATAAATAAAGATTGTCCCTGGAAACTGCAAAGAAAGAAAAGACACCCATGAAATCTCAAGTCCACACCAACAAGCAAGAAGAAACTATGGGAAGACAGAGGAGAAGAAGCTATGGGAAGATATGGCAAGCAGGACTTGAACTCAAGTAGCAACCAGCACTGTGAGAAAGAGGGAAGAATGAAACATTGTATGTGTGGAGAAGGAGAAAGGAACTGAGGAATGAATTTCTGGAATATTTTGGAGAAGAGGAAGAGGTACCTAGCAGACAGACTGAAAGAGAAAGTGTGTTCTTAGCACAGCTGGCTATCACAAGTTACTGGGAACAAAAAATACTGGTATGTTTTTCTCAGATTTGTTATCCATGGGTTATGGACACTACAGGACAAAAATAAAGTCTTTTTTTTTTTTGTGTGTGTGTGTAGTAATGCTCTACACATATGGGCTGTAAGCTGGTAAAAGTGGGAGATGTAGGCATTCAGGGAGGATATTGTCAAGGGGAGAGATTAAAAAGAAAAAATTAGACTTGGCACCTTTAGGGACAGCCAATCTAATATGATAACAACAGGTTAGCAATGGGAAATTTAATAATGGGACATACCACCATTTCAGTGTGTACGCTGTCCTAGCAAATTCACAATTCACAATTTAATAATCAAATTTACCTTGATAGTCAAACAAAAGCAAAGCATAGCTAAGAGGAGAAAACATCATTTTAGGAAAACTTCTACTGGCATATTAGGTGAGGCAGATATGGACACTGGTCCTGATACCAGGAACATTCTTATGAGGATAGTTTGCCAGGATAAGACAAGGCTGTAAGGTGTTAAAAACCTTAAGCAGACCTGCTTATCTGCTACAGTGGATGGCACTACTGGTCCAACCCAACTCTACAGGAATACAGTATTCCCCTTGTATAATAATTCACTTCTCCATGTCCTAGATGACTGAACTTTCTTTTAGGGAGTAAATGAGCAGGTCAGTTTACATATACGGTTGCCTTCAATTACATGCCTCACTGTTCTGATGATCTATAGCAGCAGCCCTTTTTAATTTTTAATCTCTTGCTAAACAAGGCACAACATCGCCAGCCTTTGGCCCTCTCCAAATAGCCTTCAAGTTAATTTTATTTTCTAATACAGAAAAACAGGAATTGTTATCTCTTTTAATATTGCTGAAGAAGACCAAGACAGATATTAGCCATTTGTTTCACTAAAGCCAAATTTTAATCAAAGAAATGCAGAAATTACAGCTTCATAATCCTTCCAAGAAGGGAGTTACGTTATTGATGTGAATGTTAAATATATTTTCCGTTGTTTTGTTCATGTGAACACATTCTTGAACCACTCCAGTCAATATTTTTATCAGTTTCAGATGTAAAGGCATGGAATTAAAATAATTCAATGGTTGTCTGTGTCGTCTAATACTTCTATATAGTGCAGCAGTCATCAAAGATAACAACAGCAATACTACTGGTACTGATTTGAGTGTTCTGTGTCATTCGTTTTGCACTATTGTTTGATTTCCTACAATTCACCATGGGATGCAAGAAGTGAACATGAGTTTATCCAAAGGGTTAATAACAAGAAACTTGCTTCCCAAACACTCCTTAGATTCTGAGGCACAACCGATTACTTAAAAGGATTTGGTAGACTGCGCCTGCTGCTAAGCCTATGAAGAAAGATAATTTGTTATATTTTAAAATGTATTCAAGCCTATAAAACCACTGGTCTTCAGGGACGGGTGTTCTTCATTTCAGATATCACGCCAAACTCTGACATTTGGGAAAGAGGCTGTCTGAGATGAAGTATAAATGAGGGGCTTTTATAAGAGATACCGGATAGCCTTTAACAGAGAAGTATGTCCACAATGTCTTTAAGTGTAAATCTGGCTTTGCACTGCATTGTTGGTACTGTTACATCCTATGGTGCTATAATCTCCAGCAACAGCAACAAAAGGATCGTTCTAGCTTTTGCCTTTGCTGGTGGAGCTGCCAGCCTTGTCAAATTGCATAACACTGTTATATGTCTACTATGTACTGGGTGGGGACTACAAAGTTACTCTGCTTGTTTTGTTAGCCAGAAAGCTTTACGCAAAGCTGTTTCCGTATAGAAACCATGTTATTATTGTACTGATAGGTCAACACCATGGATATGTACTACTAAAAAGAGTAGCAAAATATTTGCCTAAGAAGTCATCTGGGGAAAAAAAAAAAAAAAAAAAAAGATTTTTTTTTTTTTTTTAAAAAAAAGGAAGAACATTGAGAAAAGCAAAGTGCCTGTAAATTGTCTTTCTTTGGGGTGAAAGTCAAGAAACAGCTATGCTCAGTTGTCTCAAGTCTGGAGCCAGTGCAAACACCAGAAGAGCTGGGACAGGCCTGAAATAAGAGGATTTCTGCATTGCTGCAATACCTGCTCCTTCACCAGAGGGTGCGGTGCAGTGCTGTGTGTGACTGGCAGTGTTTTGATGCCTTTCCTCTGAGCATATCTGAAAGAAGATCACAATGTCAGTCAACATCTGCTCCTACCTGCCATCCCCTAGAGCCCTGACACTGCTGCTGAGGCAAGCTGCAGACCAGAAGGAGTCTCAAGGGCAGCCAAAATGTTTGCTTGGCTTTTGTGTCGGCAGGCTCCAGTCCATAGAGAAAGGCTCATGACAGCAGCAGCTTGTCCTACTTCATGCAGTTTTAAAACCACAGAGTAAGGGGAGAGAGGGCAATAAATTATTCTCACTGACTTCCAGACCTTTGGGACCATGCCACACAGGGGTGGGGGCCACCAGCTTGGCTGCAGCACAAGGGCATCCCATGATGCAGGGCTATGCCTTGCATACATTAGGTGGGATAAAAGCCCCCAGTATCCCACCTTGTGTTGTTGTATGTCCCCCCACAAACACCATGTTTCCATGTAGTAATTCTAAGCCTTAAGTATAAAAACTGTACTCAAGATGAAACCACTGGGCTCAGTAGCACTGACCTCCCTGCCATAGCAGGAGATGTGAGCTCCCCCAACAGCACATCACCTTCACTGGTCTCCTGCTCCTCTCCTCACCCAGACAGGCTCAGGGTTGTTCAGACTCTGCTCATGTGAGATGAGGGAGTGCAAGACACAGGGTGCCACACGAGGGGCAAGATCCAACACTTCTAAACCACAGACTGATCTGCTACTCGCTCCTGCTCTCAATAAAACTCCTAACTAATTGCTTATCTCTTTCACTTGGAGTCTCCAAAGTCTCATTCAGTTTGGTGGCCTCCATGCTCCATATGCCAGAAACGGAACCACTTCAGCTGCTCTTGTCAAGCACTCATGTCTTCATGTTGGCTCCTGCCAGGACATCCATGTTGCTCCTCCTCATGCCCGGGACCTTCCCACTCCTGCCAGCACAGTCAGTCTCACCATGCTCATTCTGCTCTTTCCACTTACGTGGTTTAAATGCACTGTGATTGAATTAACCATCAGAGCTCTCCTGCTGAGCCTGCCATCTGAACCGAACCAAACCAAACCTCTGTCGTATTTGGAAAATGATTGCATCAGTCAAAAGCCAATCTTAACTATCACTTCCAACCAGCAATTTTTGGTCTTTGCCAGTCTCCATGTTGTCATGTAAGTTTTCTGGGCACAGATTGTTTTCTGAACACACATTGTTCCTTCTCAGCATCAAGTTGGAGGCACCAAAAGTCAATAGCAGGAAGCAAGTTCAAAGTGAGCTAAATGAAGAGCTTTAGAGCTTTTTGCATCAAGGTGTGGAAGATTTGAGTTCACATGGGTTCCTATGGACACTGTGCAATTTTACAGCAGACAAATGCACTGAAGATCAATAAATCTTCAGCAAGAACAACTGAAAGGAAGTCCTATGCCTCTAATGGCTGGAGGATGGGAGAACACTGTGTGGAGGTGTTGCTTTATACCCTTTCCTGGCCTTCTGCTGTGGCTGCTATAAGAAAGAGAACATGGGGTTATATAGAAATTTGGCCTGATGCAGTATGGCCGTTCAAATGTTAATCCGTCCCAGAAACACACAGCAAGACAGCAGGGAGTCTCATGACATGGTGTGTAGGAGAAGGACTTTATTTTCCAGTCCCTGTGCTCCAGGGGTTAGATTAGAAACAGATTATACTTGAAGGATCCCTAAGCAGACACAAACTGTGCCAGCTTGGGAGCTGGATGCAGGATAGCTGTTGTGCCCAAAGTAATTAAGCTGGCAGGACTGGGCTGACAAGGCTAATAAATAAGAGATGTTTGAGCAAACATTTCTTTACCACTTGCTTCGTCTTCCTCTTCACAGAGTGAGTTGGACTGAACAGCAATGTCCTCAGTTGTTCTCAGCACTCTGTCCTCCACCCCAGGGGATTTTGCACTGGAGTCTACAGAAAATCTCACAGATGCAGGGAGGAAAATATGACTTCCCACTGAAGTCCACCCATTCAGTGCCTCCCCAGGAAGCCCCAGAAGACTTCCAGGCTGACTGCTAACTATCCCTGCTTTCTTGCCACCCAGATACTGCTGCCAGAAAGATGTAACAACCCAAGAACATCCCTCATCTTCACCATGAGAAAGGCTTGCTGCCAAAGAAGGAGACAGGACCAGGTCTGAGAGAAGGTTTCAGAAGACAGGATTCAGACAGGAGGTGCAGGATTCGGACAAATATTTTAACTTTCTGACCCTGAGCCATGGGCAGAGAAAATTTTGGCACAGCAACAAGCTCCTGCTTGCGAATTGATTTGCAGCATTATGAGGGAAGGCTCCTCTCCATAAATAAGCCCCTATTCTAAAACAGCTTAGACAGAACTGAAGAGTGTCTTCCTTGCATATTGCTCAGTCAGGCAGCATTTCAACAGAGCAGAAAAACATCCTCTTTTTTTCTTTTCTTTTCTTTTTTTTTTTTCTCCCTTCATTCCCTTTCAAGAAGCAGCCTGAGTGTTTGAAAGTTCTGTGGTTTGGTTTGGAGTTCAGTCATCCCTACAGAGAACTTGTTCTGCCAATCTCTACATACATGTCAGCCTAAATAGCAACAGATGTACAGTACCTTAGATGTATAAAATTTTCATAAAATATAACAAACGCTGTTTTTCCACTTGGGATGAGTCATTAACCATATGCTCATGATACTGCTCTTTTCAGGGGAAGAACTGAAGTCCTGTGTTTAGGCTAGACAGAGCCCAGACCCATGGGGTTTCTCAAGAGTGAGGGCAGGAACCTTTGCACCCCAGTTCCCCTAAGGACCCTGGAGACCCCTGCATGCAGAGAAGTCACTTGTCCAGCTCTTAGAGTATCTCAATGTCTTTTTTGGGGTGTGCAAGCTAGGCTACTGTAGCACCCCACTTCAGGTCTAAAAACCCACCAGCACGAGGGCCCATGCAGGGGGCATCCTTTCAGGATATATCCTAGCATACATGGTCTCGTTGCACTTTCTTTGTTTCTGGAGACGATGAGGGTGTGCCTGAGGCATGGCGCTACTTGGAGCAGCCCCAGGGGAGCCGCAAAACTTCATGCAGCCCTCAGTGTAGGCAGCAGCCTTACAGACCCAGTCATTTCGACCCTTCCTCCTCCTATGTGCAGTAATTAATTGAAAATATTCCCGCAGAATTTTTTTACATGAGTTTGGAGATGGGCCTGATTTTCCCACTGCAGCCAGCAAGCTTTCCCCCACATCAGCCGGAGTGGGAACAGGCCTTTGCTGCAATGAGTACACATTCCCCCTCCATTTTTTTATTTTTATTTTTATTGTTCACCAAACCTTCCCTCCAGGTGAGCTGCATGTGTGAATACGAGTTAACACTTTGGCTAAAATATTATTTTAAGACAGAACTTACTAAATGTTGCTCCGCTGGGGTTTAAGGAGGTTATATTTTAGCTCATCAGCAAAATCAGGGCTGAGCCTAGAAAAACAGCAAGCAATGAATATAAACAGGAAAGTGATAGCTGAACTTTGCCATGTATTACAGTCCTTCACATACAAGCTGTACAAATGTAACTACTGCTTCCTAGTTGCAATGAGAACTCCGAATTCCAGTTCTCTGGTATATTGGGAATGGTGGCCCAGCTCCCATTGAGCTGTAATAGTAGTATTGGCTATACTGGCTTCCCCTGACTCCCACCGGAGTGTCTGCTCCTGTGTATTTTTGGTACAAGCCTTCATCTAATCTTGGGATGATCTGAGCAAATGGCCACTGGGAAGTCAGCATGGGCTGGGGAAGAACCCTCTAGTCTTATCTGCAGTGTTTTGGACAGTGAGAAGTGTCATGATGTCCATACTGTCCATGCATAAAACTAGCTCATTGTCTGGGAAGAGCCACTAATCTGGAGAACAAAGATCTTCTCCAAAGAGTCCAGATGTTGGTCCAAGTGAACCAGAGGAGGCAGGGAAGTGATCAGTGCACATCAGCCAGGTCTGCTTGGCAGCTGCTTCTAAAATGGACAGGACTGAAATAGTGTAGCATAGTTAAAAACAAAGACCATTCCTAGCAGTATGTGATAGCTCTCCTGGTTTGGGGAAGTTCCTCCTCACCAAGCAAGTTGGTTATAAAGCAGCCAGTGAGGCACCATGGGGGACTCTAGCAGCTCTACGTGTACCATAACCTGTCTTTATTTCACCTCTTTCTTCACAAACAGTGCACAAGTTATGACTAAATCCTTGTTTTGTGCTGGTGATCCCTCTTTGACATGCAGATGACATCTCCTGCTCTATAGTGTCTTGCCTTTAGAATACGGAATATGGGTTATGATCCATGTACTTCCCTTTATCAACTCTGTCTCCATTGTTTGGTGAATTGTTGAATGCTGTAATCCAGACCATGCTTTATTATTAATGACCTCTTCTTATTTATTTCAGCTATTATGAGCACTTAGCACTCACTCATCATCATAGATTATGAGTTTGTTTTATGGGGATTACGTTGAGTAATTATCATTCCAAGTAACAGAAATGAACTGTCATGCTTCCCCACTGCCAGCAGCTTTTAATCTGACCAGACAGCGAGGAACCCAGGATTTCACAGTTTAAACAGATGGAAAGGCCTGGGCAAAGAGGTGTATCTTGCAGCTCCTTCTAAATGTGGCCAAGTTCACGCTGAAGCATATTTCTGTCAGGGGCGTATCCAGAGGTGTGAACCTGGAGTGCCTGGTGAGCATTCGGTTCCAGCTTCCAGCTAAGAATAGTTCATACAGCAGATTGGAGGTGGAGAGGCTGTTCTTAAATATCCTGGCCCTTGGCTGTAGTGACCACAACCTTGAATTTCACCTACCTGTCAACTGGGATGCTGTGTGGAGAGCAAAGCGCTGGCATAGTGGAGGGCTGGGGCAGCTCCTCAGCATGTTTTTCCAGGAGTTTTTTAAGGATTTAATGGAGACACTGTCAAAAAAAAAAAAAAAAAAAAAAAAAAAGCAAAGGAAAGTAAGTAGCGGAGTGCAGGTCATTCTGCCAGGGATCCCCAGGAAGGGTTAGAGGGCTTCCTTAAATGGGGTTTTTGCACTTGAAGGGCGAGTGTGCTCTTCTCTATATTGTTTTACTTGGGGGCGTAAAGCGGAGGTCTGGGAACAGGAGCAAATCCAGACATACGGAGATGGTAGGGGACTTCTGAGTCTGGGCTTAGGCATGCAGGCAGGGGGAGAGGGGACACAGTGACCTGTCGGTCAGAGTACAGCACCACCAGAGGTCAGCACACCTCTGGGGACAGTGCAGATGAAGCAGTGACACACCATGGGGTGGCACACAGCTCCTCAACACAGACAGGTAAGGGCTTGTGCTGAAGATTAGCTGCTACTCAAGCTCCATGTGTGGTCTGAAGTTTCAGCCAGACCACTGCCAGAACAGCCTGGGCCAGGGGATTATGGCAATATCTGCTTTACTCTGAGTTGTAAAATGCTGCATACAAACTACATGACTGGTGTTTAACTAGGCCAGAGGAGGTAGCCCTGGGACCAAGATTGAGAAGTTTTAGTAGCAAATACAAAATGAAGCTAATGATGGAAGTGTTTGGTGTCCCAAATTCTTCCTTTGAATGCTGTAAACCTAAATTTGCCAGTAAGCAGAGGCCATTTGAATGAGGGAGTGTTATCTTGGTGAAGGACAGAGGTGCCACAGGTATGTGCTTGGATTTAAGGTCACGACTCCTGTAAGCAAGTGTTGTGGTATCATCTCCAACTCTGGACTTTTTGCCCCCATTGCCTCACCTCTTGCCACCTCCACCTTGTTCAAATGCTTTCCAACATGCCCTATAATGTTCCCCAGTCCTGTTGGAGGGCAAACATCAACAGACGGGGATTCCTTATAGAGATAAGAACCACTGCAGCCTCTGAGCTCCTGCAAGTGCTGAGCATGTCCTCGATGGGACATGACACCAGTGGGTGTCCCTGTGGACAAAAATACCCAGAAGGAGACCAGACACAAGGAGGCAGGGACACCTTTCCCTCACAGGCCATCAGCAGAGGTGATCAGCAGTAGGAAAAGCCCCAGGACATTGGAGGCCCCTCCTTTGTCAACGCCCCATTTCTGCTGAAATAATGAGGCTCACACTGCTCCTGACACATGGTCCAGGCCTGTGAGGCCTGGTGTGAGGTCCACGCCCCATGTTCCACGCAGAGAGTAGGGCATATGGAGGCAACACCTCCCAACCTTTCTCGGAGCAGTCAGCCTCTTTTTAGTATGAGATGACATTCAGGATGAGGAAAGGGGGACTATGCTCAAGAGACTGGCAAAAATAGATCACAGTTTGACTAGGAGATCACACATAAATATAGGTAGCCTGTGCCCAGGCTGTCCCACAAGAGAAGAATTTGGCATGTGTTGAAGATGGGCCAACACACAGGTATTGGATGGTTTCCAGGCATTATTGTTTCTGTAAGCAACACCAACAGAAAGATATTGGATCCCCAGCAGTTGTCATGCAAAATCATTCTCAATCCATTTCATCCTCATGAGTACTGTTGCCCTCCACCTCACCTTCACAAGAGATGGTGATACAAGGATCATGGCTAGCTGGGGAGAGTTTTGACTCAGGCTGAGTTTTAAGGAAATAGATCAACATATTCATGCCAAACCAGCTTTTTAACAGTGCTGCCTAGGGTGTTGAACTTATAACCAAGAACTTCACAAACACTTCAGAAATGGCAAACACTGCACAGGAAGAAGGACAGGAAAAGAGATGGCTGGGCTTGTTTGTGAGTTCCCACTACTCTGTGCCCAGCTTCAGCCTAAATTCAAACCAGGCGCAAGGAGCCCAGTTCTCCGTGAGAGCTGTTGTCCAAGCTTCTGCGCAGAGAGGAAACCTGAGCTGGAGCAGGGTCTGGCCTGAGTGCTTTGAAGTGATTTCTTTCAGCAAGGAAATCATTTCCTTTGTCTGTACATGTTCAGGAAAATGGCCTCATCAGAGACTGGTTCTCAGGACATTTGGATAATAATTGTTTTGTCCAGAAAAGTGCCTTGACTGGAAATGAAAATTAATATATATATATATGGTAGAAAAAGTGCTTGTGAATATATATTACATCCATATGCGAAGGGAGAAAAAAAAAAAAAAAGGAACCAGGGATCAGTTAAAACATCATCAAAGACCTAACCCTGCTCTCAGCTACGCCAGAGCTGCCCTGCAGAAAGCAGCGAGATGCGACCTGACCAAAGGAACATCAGGGCCAAAGCAGGCAGGCAGCCCTTTCCCTGGTAGACACATGCTGCTTTGTTCTGAGCATTAGAGGTTAGGGAAAAAAAAAAAAAAAAAAGTTTCAAAATACTGCATATGTTTGTGGTGACACCTCTGCACTACAAGGGGGTCCAAGACAGGCAGCAGAGACAAACATATGACATGTTTAGAGATGTTGGCTCTTTCACCAAGACAGTAAGGAGAAGGGATACGTTGCAGCATATGTGAAGAGGCAGCAGATGCTGCCTGGGCTCGGGTTTCTCTTCTTTCTTGCTGCTAGTTTCAACGAGTGCTCATGTTCCCAGCCAGCAAGGGCTGGGAGGCTCCTCTCCTCTCCCAGCATCCCAACTGCCCTGGTCCCCTTCGCACCCAGGGACAAGAAGCAGCCCTGTGCCATGGCCACGTCTTTGCTGCTGATACCAACTTTCCACTTCAGGCCCAACCTGGATAACTGACGCGTGCATAACTTCACTGAAGTCAGTGCAAGTGTTATGTCTGTGGGATTAGCTGTGTCCCTGGGTGATTCCTAATATTTTCTTTCCTCACATTCTTCTCCTTGGAAGATTTAACAGAGTCACAGAGCTCAAATGTCCAAGAGACTGTTCCCCTTCCAGAGCAGCATCTTTCCCTCCGGTACACTTGCCAGCATGCTGTCCAGTCCAATTTCAAGTGAGTCAAATGTTGGTGTTTCCATCACTTGCCTGGAAGACAATTCCACTGCTCAAGCAGTCCAAGCCATTAGGAACATTTTCCTGATATTCAGCCTAAATATTCTCTTTCTCAATTTCATCCCATTACTCCAGGGATTCATGTTACTGGAGATGGGCTCATAGTAAAATTTCTTACCGTGACTTTTCCTGGACAAATTCACTTGATACTTACATAGAGGAAAAAGAAAGGAAGGAAGGAAGGAAGGAAGGAAGGAAGGAAGGAAGGAAGGAAG
>NC_048894.1:110725015-110731137 GCF_011077185.1 Oxyura jamaicensis | reverse complement strand
GAAGGAAGGAAGGAAGGAAGGAAGGAAGGAAGGAAGGAAGGAAGGAAAAGGTGTGATCCCAGTGAATCATCCTTGAAGCAGAGAAATGCTGCTAGAGCTCTCACTTCATTAAAATAATGAATCCTCCAAGGTACTTGTTTGAGTCACTGGCACATGAACTCCACAGTTTATATATAAAACAGGCACATCATTTGTAGTGATAATAGAAGCTTCATCTCATCCTGCTAAAACCCTCTAACTTTATTTTAGAGATATTGCATCTAACAAAGTTACTCATTTTTATGTCTTGTGCAATCTTTAACCACACCTGGTAGCACTGAGCTAAATGCAATTGGGTGACAACTGTGATGACAATTTTGGTTCCTATTCAGTAAAGCAAAGAGGCACACACTTAAGACTGGGCTTTACTGAATCGAGTTGTTGTGCTTTAGACACTTGTCAAATTTGAAGTGTCCAAAAGCACCAAGTGATTTCATGCAGGTCAGTAAACAGTGCTGCAGAAATGGGGATTTTATCCTCTGTGGTCCTCCTCCAGCCTGTGCTAAACAGCTACATGTCCATTGGTTACAAGTGGTCAGAGGAACCATCTTGTGTATGGGTGAAATAATGGAAAATTTGAAACCAGCTGCCTCCTGCCCTAATCTCTCTGAAAAAGTCAGAAGAAAATGTTTTAGTTTGCAATTGACTGGTTCACTCGTATTCAAAAACGTCGGTCTTGTACTCCAAGAAAACAACATATATTCACTACTTAATAGAAATCTGAGGGGTTTATGCCTCTTAAATGGATTATGGAGGTTGCGAACTCAACTTACTGCAGTCTTTTCTGCAGTTACTAAACCTATTTGTATTTCCTCCTCTGCTTCTTTTGCATTTGAAGAATAAATTACAAGTAACTGATCAGATTAGTTCTTCCCTTTAGGGAAACAAATGTGATAGGGGTTCAGACATCTTTTTCTCAAATATTACCAGCACTATCTAATAGAGAAGACAGGTTTCTGCAGGCCTCATGCCCAACCTGCTGGTTCTTTAACAAATTTTGCGGGAAGATGGGATGCCAAAGCTGCTGGGTACAGAAGACATTTGTATGTCTCTCCTTCAGCCCTCAACTCTCTATCTCCTGTCTTCACTGAAATCTCACTCCCAGCAGCTCTTCCTTTTGGGGAAATCCTGTCTGTGTAGCTGACAGAAACACGGCTGGGTGTATGAACATCACTGTGTCTCAAAAACTGCTGCACATTTATCTCTTTTATGCAAAAGAAAACTCTGATAACGGGCATTGGCTCAAAGGATCACCAAATTAATTTCCAGTTATACCGCTTACTGCTAAGAAATGCAAAAAGCCAGCCCAAATAGGAAGCTTTAGATAGCTGTGCTGTTTGCAAACAGGGCAGCCCAACGATTGAACCTTTTGGACTGCAATACTGCCTCTGAACTGTCAGCAGCATCCCTGCCCGGTTTAACCAAGGTCAGTTGTCTCCTTCATATCCACACCCTGCCTAGCCTAATGCCTCCAGGAGAGGAAGGAAACAGGTAAGAAGACAGAGTTAAGGCTGAAACAGAGGGGTTATTATTATTATTATTATTATTGCTTTAATCACGGTGATTAAAATACCTACCTGATGAATAAAACCAGGCTGTTGTCTACCACTTAGCATCAGCAGATCTCCAAATGCTTCACAAAAATGGCATCATTATCCTCATTTTACTAGGGCTCTGGGACTTTCAAAACAAAATTAGGTGCTCGTGCACCATTCAGGGAAAGTATAGGGAGGTAGATGCTTTGGGGTGAGTATTTGTACTGCTGTGTCTTCCATGCATGGCCACCAGTCATGTCCTCTCTGTGGAAGGCTGACCTCCAGATGTCCAGAAGCTTTTGACAAAAGTCCAGTGTCTTTTCTTTCATTATTTTTTTTCTTTTCTTCCTTTTTTTTTTTTTTCCTGCACAAGCAAATTTTCCAGTTGGAAACTGATGCCACAGCCAGGGAAAGCCAAACATATGGAAGTTTCACGTTTTGCAGACAGGAAGCCCTCGGGGGACCAGAGGTCATCCGCCAGGCTGGGGCTAAAGCCAGGGTTGCAGCCCACATTTCCTGACCTCTGAGGCAGTGCTAAACCCACTAAAACCCCCTTGTCCTTCTATATGCGCATTATATTTCCTCTCCTCTTACGATTGCTTTCAGAGGGACCTAAAGCCCCGTGGACATGGTTTCTGCAGTGTATATTCAGCTGGCTGGCTAGCCAGTCCTCAGAAGCCTCAGGCACTGCTTTAGTAGAAATATGTAGTAATAATAATGCCGCTGCCTGCGCTGTGCATGTTAATATTGTCACCACCCTGCTTTGTCAGCTGCCTGGAGCTCTTGGCTGGCCCCAGCAAAAGTACCCTTGCTGGCCTCCCTTTTTGCCAGCGGATGTTTGCCGTGTCCAGGTGCCTGTGTGGCCTCGTTCTCCTCTCGCACGTCAGCACATTGCAGAGCAATGAGCACGGGCTGGGCTGGGAACACCAGCATGTTGTTGCTGAACCATCTGTGCTTTTTTTCCATCTGTCCCAAATGGCCTCGTGCTCGTACAGGCTGGTGTTGGGGTGCTTGTGTGTGCTCAGGAGATGCCCTGGGCTGTTTGGGCTTGTTTGGATAGAATTCCTTCCTAACCTCACCCCTCTTCTATCCTACAGACAAACACTGCTCTTCTGGATCTGGCAACAAAGCTCCACGGTTTAACATGTCCCTCCACGTGGCTCTGCATAAGCTGGAGGCTGGTCCACTCCAGGGATGGCACATCTCCTTTGTGTTGACTGATCTCCTCTATATTTTCTTCTGGGACTTTGCATTTCTCATACAGTATCACTTTGGAGGTTAAGTTTACAGCAAAAGGACTAATTTCAGGAACACTACAGTAGCCCCAAGGGATTTCTCTGTATTTTTATATGATCTCCACTTAAAGCTGTATGAAAAGGTGCACACCAGAAAAGGGTGTGTGCATATATGTGCGAGTACATTTGTGTTTGTGATGTTCCATGAAAACGCCAAGAGATGAGCTTTATTTTTCAATTTCTTCCCCCTCTTTGGACTGATTTATTAATAATTTGTGTTCCATTACAAAAAAAATGGGCTTTTATGTGAATTGTACTGTGCCCTGAAATTGTTTTAGTGGCAGATCATAATTTAGTATTGGGGTTTCAGGAGTCAGTGCAGAGCACAATGCCATCTCCATATTCATATTTCAGATCTGTCAGGGCACCCGGATTGCTCGTGTAATCAGATGGATTTCCATTTGAGTCCTTGAGAGACAAGAAAACTGGCCATCACAGAGAGATCCTTGGCAATTAAAATGAATAAGAGCTGCCACTCTCAGTGGATGTCTTCTGGGTTACCATGGGGGACAGAGATTGGTATGAGGTTTAATCAGGCACTAACAGCACCTTGCTGGGAACTTCATGGCTGATAAAGGCAGCAGCATCAGACCAAGTAGCTCCTCTCTTTTTAAAGGGAAAGCAGCCTTTTTTTCCTCCCCCCCACCCCCTTTTTTAAAAAAATATAATAGATCCCATGAAGTTTTGTAGTGTTTGATAGCAGAGAAGAGTTACAGGGTTTGGGGGTTACTTTTCTTCCCTTTGCCACAAATGAATCACCCCTCTTTGTCCATTAAAATGAAGGGAAATCTGCTTGCTGGATGCTCAGCACATTAAGCCTTTGCTGGGTGGTTTTTTAATTGCTTATATTTTGCTTGTTCTGTGGCTACTAATGTGATACTTATTTTTTTTAATTAATTTTGCTGTGACTTTGTGGCTATTGAAGGGTGACAGATTGGCAGCCCAGAGTTGGAAATCCTTTACTTATCCCCAGAACAATTACAATGCAGACAGCAGCAATGAAAGCATTCCCAGCCAGCCTGGAAGACCCAGGACAAGGATGAAGGCAAGCCTTCAAGGGCTCTCTGCTGAGACCTCTATTACAGATACCAATTAGTGCCAAATTGCATTTTGTGATGGAGGAGGCACCGTTCCACTAGGACAGGGCTGTGACGATGACACCTTTACTCCTCGGCTGGTTACAAGTTTTAGTCCTTAATGACATGGCCTGGACTGGTACCCACAGTCTTTCTGGCCTGAACCAGCATGGCACCAAGCCTCAGGCTGTGAGTGCCCTCTGTGCTGTGCTGTACCATGCCATGCCGTGCTGTGCCGTGCCATGCTGAGGAAGGCCCCTGCAAACCCAAGATCTACATGGGGGTGAAGTTTCTGTCTCTGTCAACCCACAGAGCCACTCTCACTGCTGTCACCATTCCTTCGTCTAACACAGTTGGCCACGAAAGGAATAATAGAGATGGGAAATCCCCTGTTGTTGTGTTCTGACCCCAGATGTGTGTGCCCTGAATCCCCATGTGCCACCAAAAACATTAGTACGCTGGGTGACAGAAATATCAAGACTTTTTCTCCTGAGTCTGCAGAGACACAGCTTATTCTTTTTTTTTTTTTTTACATTTCCTACAATTTCTACATTTCCAGTTCTGTGGCATGAAGTGGGTAATTGAATGGGCTGCTTAACGTACAGTGTGCAGCGCTCAGAGCATGCCTGCTTGCTCAGGTTTTCCTTCAAGAAGACTTGACGGTGACTGTGCTGCATCTTAACTGTCAAGCTATTTTTTTTCCGTGCTAGGTTTCATTTGTGTTTTTCTTCACCTTTTGGAGACCCCTTACCTCTCCCCTCTTAAATCTGTGCTCACCACAGAGCAGACATAATCCCAGATTTTCAGTAAATCAACACTATATGCTCCCTACTGACTAAGAGAATTTGATACTGACAGATTGTTACACCTAAAAGAAAAATACTGCCATAGTTTCTCTAACATGCTTTGCCTGGAACACAGAGCAAGGACGGATGTGTGATATCCCTTACGAATGTAACAATACAGGTAGCGTACCATAATACAATTATTTTTAATTTATATTTCATGATGGAGAGCATGGCTGCAGCCATGAATCACTGTCCACATCTTTTAGCTCAGTAAAACCGCACTGTCCATAATACTGCAGCCATACAATTAGCTCTTTTCAGCAGCAGCACTGCAGATTTTAGTCTTGCGCAAAGCCATTGTTTAATCTACACGTGTAGAGAGGCCACCCTGTAGAATAGCAACATCTTGCATTTATATGACACCCGACATCCGAGTATCACTACGTGCCGGGCAGATGTGTAATTAATGTTGCCTCTCAACCTCTCTGTTTGGTGGGTAAATTCTAGACTGGGAACAAAGTTATATTCAATCGTGGGACGTGATGCTGAGCATCAGCAATGCGTGTATGCCATGTGATTCTCCTATGTACTCAATGAAGGAATTAAATGCGTTCCCCCTCCTCACCCTCAATTTTCCTAGATCCCTTAAAGGGCTACTACTGCCTACATAATCTTCATCCCCAAACTAAAATCCTTTGGATCCTCTGGGGCCCTTATTAACTGAACTTTTGCTATGCTCTGCCTTGAAATGGTCTTCAATATCCTTATTGTTTTGCAAAGACCACATGATGATTTCTGAGCAAATCCTTCCCTTTCATCTGCCTTTTATTGGCCCAGATGGACAGAGGTAACAGTAACATCTCTGTTTGGTGAACTGCATAAAGATACCATATGCAGAGATGTTTGTGTTTGATGAGCTCCATCCTGCACAGATCCACTGCAGGGCAACCCCCTCCACCTCCAGCCTGGCTCTTTCTAAGGACCTGTAAGAACCTGACAAACCCGGGCTGTTCCCAGGATCCTTGGATCCTCCTCCTTTCCCCCATCTGCCTTTGAGCCACAGGAAGGGTTGTCACAGAAATCCTGATATGATTTCACTCCCTGTGTGGGGCAAGATGGTTTGGCTACCAACCCAACATGTGAGGAAGGCTGTGACACTGGGATAGTGAAGAGGAAAACTCTACCCTGGCACAGGCTCACTAGCTGAAGTGAAGTGATGCACTGGCTCTCCCAGAAGAACACCAGAATTTGCCGCCAGAAAAAAAAAGAAAAAAAAAAGAAAAAAAAAAGAAAAAAAAAGGAAGGGAAGGGAAGGGAAGGGAAGGGAAGGGAAGGGAAGGGAAGGGAAGGGAAGGGAAGGGAAGGGAAGGGAAGGGAAGGGAAGGGAAG
>NC_048894.1:110648949-110724615 GCF_011077185.1 Oxyura jamaicensis | reverse complement strand
AAGAAAAGAAAAGAAAAGAAAAGAAAAGAAAAGAAAAGAAAAGAAAAGAAAAGAAAAGAAAAGAAAAGAAAAGAAAAGAAAAGAAAAGAAAAGAAAGGAAAAGAAAGGAAAAGAAAAGAAAAGAAAAGAAAAGAAAAGAAAAGAAAAGAAAAGAAAGGAAAAGAAAAGAAAAGAAAAGAAAAGAAAAGCTGTGTTTTAAAGGAGAACACAATAATACTGGAATTGAAGGCAAGCATTTTACCTGTCCAGTTGGTTAGAGATTAAACAGACAAATTTATAGGTGTTACATTGGACACCAGAGGGCTTCCATATTGTTCTGTGAATGAATGTATAACACAAGTAGTAATATTAAAAGCAACAGAGGCAAAGTAGTGTTAAAACACAGATTTTATATTCTGCACCGTGATCAGCTGTGATGACAAACAAATTACAGCTGAAAAGGTGTAATTTCTGCTTTTGGGTAAGATTCACCTTAAGTTTACCCATGAGCCAGTGATGGCACCCTCAGGAGTGCAGTGCTGTGGGACAGTATTTTAGAGCTTCAGTTAAGATTACTTAAAGCACTGGCCTAGGATGGAGGAATGGCATCTACTGCTGCCCCAGCACCAATGTGTAGAGCACTTGGAGCTTTCCTCCAAGGGCATCTGTCCAAATACTAACCAGGCCCAACCTCACTTAGCTTATAACATTTGACAAGGCCACCTCAGACCGAGATACTGTGGCTACAGGCATTAGTGTGGGGAGTATTCTTTGCCACACATACTTGGAGATAGTTGGAGGCTGAACTAAAAATTGTTTCTGGAGTGAGGCTTATGTGTTGGTACAGAAGCTAAAAACATTTACCAGCTCGTCTAAAAGGCTTATTTGAAAAGACTGTATGAATTTAAGAGCAGAACCAATGCCTCTATAACCATTGCTTCTAGGACAGATTTACAACATAAACCCACTGGGACAGATTCAATGTTGGAGTGAGTGAATGTAACTTTATTGAAGTTAATGGACTTGCACCCACTTATATCAAAGATGAATTTAGTCTATAGAGAAGGAAAATAGGATTTAACCTGCAAATCACCTGTTATAGAGAGTAACAACATAATATACGATGAAAAGACAAGTAAGAATTTGGGAGTTTGCTTAAAATACTTCATTCTGTGCTCATCCAGATAGCCTGAATTCCCTGTGTTTCTAATCACCCAAAACCTTTCCCACTATCTAGCACTGCAAAGAATAGTATTCAACATTCATATTATAGCGGCAACCAGAGATCCTATGAAGATCCCATTACACTCTGCACTCTGTAAACACAAAAGCATGCCTAATTCCTGCTCTGAAGAACTCCAATTTATTTTTTTTCTGTGGACATGGAAGCCAACTAGAGCTGCTGAAGTTCAGAGTTGGAGCTGAGATTTAACACTGTGGGGCTAATGCCTAAGGGGCAATAAATAGGAGATCTATCTAGCTAAGACACAGTCAATTTTAGGGAGATTAAGACTGGAATATTCCATTCCAAATGTTCAAACGTCTAATTAAAACTGATGAACAGAATGAGTAAGTGGAATAGAACAAATGAGGGGTCCATCTACAGTATCTTTGTTGATGTCAGTAGAGTAATAAATCAACAGGAGACAAGACTGAGGAATAAATAATTATTGCTTGTATATAAAGTCTTGCATTGTGCTCTGTAAGTACTCTGAGTGACTTGGATGAAAGTAACTGTCAATCAAGTGTATTATTAAGCCTGCCAATAATCGTAGTAATATTACCAACACTATTGGCTAGTAATTTGGAAGTGTCATTTGCAGCTCCCTGGTTTTTGGGTGATGCATCTGGGTAATGAAGCAATAGGAGGTGATCCAGGAATTTTTCTCTTGGAGGAACATTTTGTGAAGTGGTCACGGGCTCTGCTTGTACAGACACTAGATGGTGATGGTCATGTACTCACTCTACAAAGAAGTGAGTTTATATATCCATTTATAAGACAACTTCATTCCTTGAGTGTATATAAAATGTTAAATACAAGAATTAAATAAATTCATTTAAATCTCATTAAACACTACCTTAAAAAAAAAACATCAGAACAACTGTAGGGTCTTTCCCATACAAGTCTCTCATGCCTCGCTGTCTGGAGGTGGGTTTTTAGGCAGATGTCAGCTGGAGCAACTTTCAGCCGGATTACAGCACGTGTAAGTAAGTGTAAGTAAGTATGTCTAAGCAACATTTTCCCCTCACCCTTTCCTCCTGCTCCTTCTCCAAGGTGGCATTTCGGAGGCATGCCAAGAAAGGGCAGCCCCAGAGAGACTGTCAAAAATCAGCACAACCCAGAGCAACCCTGAGGCTGTTCTGAATTGCACCAGGGGTTACGCCTGCCTCCAGCCAGCCTCAGGATTTGGGGTGTACATACACTGTGGCATAGCCCACTATCCCCTCACTCTGTAAACTGGCTGATACTCAAGAGCATCTGAGGGTGAACTGCATAGAGCTAGTCTGGATTCAGAGTGCTGTAGCAGGGGGCAAAGCCTGGTCCTTTAGCCCTGCTTTGCCCAGAAGAAAAGACCACGCATGTTCTGTATATCAGCCACCAAGAACTCTGCCAGAAGAGCCACCACATTTTTTTCACAGATGTATCCTGAACCCACATCTGAAATGTACAGAAGCAACTGCCTGATTAATGCATTCCCTGTGTCAGCCCATGCTAACACTTCCAGGACAAGTACAAGTAGGGAAAAGCACTGCATTTTCAAATGGGCATCTACTGCTGGAGGATGTATCCTTTGCTGTCCAGAACTGAGAAGTCTTGAACACTGGCTAATTATCACAAAGATAAAGAGCTTAATTGGGAATGTCACAAGCTAAATTTTCTTCTCTTTGAAGAGCTGTCTACCTCACATGGTGCTCAGAGAAATATTAGACAGCAAACTCAGTTCAGTTTTCATTGTTTCCTTTCTGTTCCATAAAAAAGCAAGCACTCGGGGAAATGCTATCGAATGTGTCTCTGATGTTTCCATCCACATACCAGCACCTTTGTGATGACACTCAGACTCAAGCAAGAGAATGATGATGAAGGTCAAGTGTGGAGAAAGGAAATTCTAACCAATAATGGATGATTTATGGCATACAGTGAATCTTATCTGGGTCACACTTTTGAAGGGCCCCATTTCTCAGCTCTTCTAATTCTTGAATTAATTAACTTCTCACACCCATTATTTTGTTTCTCTTTTGCTATGCAGCTCAGGACACCGAGGTGACAGGCTGAGTGATGCACTTCAGAGCAGTGATTCTTCTTGTGCTGTGTGAAAGAGCTTTTAGCAGTCATCTTTGCCTCTGTAGTGACAGGAATCAGAGACACTCCTCACTGATTCTTCCTCAGTCTTCCTCTTGTTCTGCTTATCCTGTCCTCTTCCACATCTTCCTTTATGAGTACTACCCATATTTCATTTGTGTGGCCTATAGAATTGGAAGTCTTTCTTCCAAGTGTGCTCATCTGAGGAGGATTAAGAGTCTTCCTACACCCCCAAGAATATGTGATTACATGGCAAGATGGACTCTTTCCAAAGAGGAGACTGCTTGAAGACATGCTCATTTTCTCTGACATTCCTATTGCTTGCATGGGCCCCATCTGTCTTCCTGCATTGACTCTCAGATTCTGCTGTTGCAAGAGCAGCACAAGGTCAGAGCTTGACAGAACTTGTCAGTTATCTTCTTGCAGTCTGACCGTCTATGCTTTGTCCACAGATCCTACAAGATGCCCCTTGAAGAACATCCTCACTGTGTTGTCTGCATGGTCAGCCTCTTTGCAGAATACAGCACGAAAACTGTAAGCTCAAGTTCAGGAAATTGTCTACCAGACTCCCATGGTTCTGTGAGAAAAGAGAAAAGAAAAATAATAATGAGTAGTTAAAGGCAATCAAAAATTAATTCTGCAATAAATCTATATGCAATCTGTCCCCTGTACTCTTGTGTGTTTACTTATATTTATAAGATTTGTTTTATGAATGATTTGCCATTAATGGAGAAAAGAGAGATTAAGAAACAAAAGCTGTAGCTTCAATCCATCATTAGGGAATTAATCAATTGGCAGCCTGTGCAGACAGCTATTTAGATCTGTGGCCTGAACAGCTTAATTGGGGGAAACATGTTAAAAGGGCTAGAATGATGTTCAAAGTAGCATAAATTAGGCCATTTTGGACCCATCACATGGCCTAATTTAACAACTTCTATACCTCAGAGTTTGGCAAGTGATCACATCTCTTGAGCTTCTTTGCAGCTTCCTACCCGGATATGGCTGTAAAGTATAATTCCATCTGAAAATGATTAACTATAAACACTCCAGCTAGTCAATAAAAGAAAAGGGGAAGACGCCTTCTAGCCGGCATTGTGGAACACTGCCTGTCCTTGTCTGGGTTTGTCCGTCTTTCTGCCCAGCTGCAAATATCCTATGGGGCTGATGAAACTGGGATGCTGCTTGCACTTCTACCCTCACCAGTGGTATGTTACCAGTTCATGTGCTCTGGGGGGGGGGGGGGGGGGGGGGGATGTATTTTGGGTTTTCCTAGTTTTAATGTCAAATGTTTTGGCCTCTGAGATGTACTGTATAAAGGTGGTTGAGTGGAAAAGCCAATCTGGAATAAGGGCTGTGGGTTAAGACCCATTTTACTAGAAACAAGTTAAAATTCATAAATGCAAGTGTTCCAGAAGTTTGGCATTTTCTGGGATCTCAGGCTGGCTTTCAGTCCAATCAATCCTCACCAACGCCCTAACCTGCTTGTGTGCTCAAAATCTGGGACTGGTTCCAGTGGTGAATTTCTCAGGCTCAGCACATTGCTGCCACCGGCACAATCAACGCTTATATGTTCTGTTGTTCACGCCATTGAGGCTACACAGCCCTAGCTGATAATTGGAGGGTGGCTTCTGGCTACCTCACGTGGCATCACAGCAATGCTGCCCAGGGACTTCAAAACAACCTCACTGAGCTTTAGGGTTCTACATGTTTCAGCAGCTTTGCTAGGCAGCATCCTGACAACAAAGCTAAACTCAACTAACCTTATATTGTACGAGATGTTTGTTTTTGGAGCAAACCTGTTGTCCTGCCTTCCAAGCCTCTGGAGGCATCATGCCATCTTCTTTATTCATCAGAAGCATGCCCAAATCCCACTGTTGGCTAATTCACAGACTACCCACATGCTTCCTATCTCAGAAGGAAAATGCAGAACGTGTTACCCAGAAGCAGTTCCAGGCACAGTTGTCAGCTAGGCAGGTTTCAAATACACTTGCTGACAGCACCGTTGATAACTGTATGTCCCTTCAAGCTTCAGTAGAGGCTGGCTGTTACTCATGCAATCCTTGGCTTCTATCCTCTCCTGCTGGGTCAGAAATCAGTCTTTGGGCTTCAAGGAGTCAAAACAATTGCATAATCTACCTGAGCAGCGCTTAAATGTTCAGCCGTTAAGCATCCAACTCTGATCTCAGGTCCTCAGGATATAACCCTGTTCTGAATTGTTCTGAGCTTTCAGTGGTATAAATGAGATCAGAATATGGTTATCTTTTTCTGCTAATATCATCTCTGTTAGATTGACTCACCTGGCATACAAGCAGCTGGCATCTTTTAAGATTTTTTTTTAATCCATTTACTCACAACTATTTATGAGTTTATACTTGTGACAGGATTTATTTTAGATCTCTTCCACACAGCACTGTGCTCCACTGATTGTGTATTTTGATAACAAAACCAACACCCAAGGCAGCCTGCAATTTGGGACATATCACTCTTTATATCTCATTATTTATTCCACTGACACTGCCTTTAAAAATAGACTGCAGAACATTATTTTCTCTTCAAAACATGGCAGCAGGTACAAAGGAAAAGCAACACCAAAGTTGCTGCAAAGACAAAAGATACAGGAGAAAGTGCTCATTTGGGGAGATGTGCTTATTCTTTGGAGGAAGAAAAAAAAAACCAAAGACTCAGAAGAAGCATCCCTCCATCTTGTCTGTCAAACCACCAGAAAAACAGGAACAAGCAGCCACTGTCTGGGAGAAGGTAAAATAAAGATAAACTGCAAAATATGGAAACAGTGTGCATTATTTGTATAAAAACCCAGGCCAACCACCTAATACCTGGGGCAGGGAGGGGCTCTGGAGCAAAGGTTCAGGCCATAAAGTATGTTAACACTGAGCTAGTGCTCCAGCTGAAAAGCACTGCAAACATTAGATGTTGCTAAAATCTTCAGTGGAGGATAAAGACGAGGGTTCGAGAGGGCAACTGATTTATCACCAGTTCCCTGAGAAGGAAGGATAAGAGCATCAGTATCATTAGATATCTTCTACAGCACAGAGCAGCTTTCTCAGCACTTGACACCTGCTTCCCTTGCAGGAGCACACCCATTCTGCAGGGAGATATTCTTGCACCTGCAAATTTGGAAGCAAAGTATCTCTCTGGTGGGCGCAGCATTCTTTAGCCCAGAAATGCATATTCCTTTTGTATATTTCTGCTCGCTACAGCCATGTCAGCTGGTATAAGGCTAGTCTAGAAGCTCAGCCTCTGTGTGGAAACTAAGAAGTGGTAGGTTTGCAATTTTATACAGTGAATTATTTTTGAATAAATAATACAGATGGGTCAAGACAGGGAACAGAAAATTAACCTGTTCGTTCTTCCTTCAGCCCTGTACATAACACTGCATTTGGTAGGTTACAAAGCTCTCTCTCTTTTTTTGTATCTGAAAATACAATGCCAGATAATTGGAAAGAAAGCTTTTCAAGTATTGTACATTGAACATATGTGGTGTTTAAGGGAATGAAGAGGAAAAGAAAGAAAAGACAAAGAAAGAAAAAAAGTCACAATCTCACATCTTGGGTAGTTCATACCCATGCTCCTATACCTCACAGAACTGCACAGACCAATGAGCATGTTTCAAAACTCACTGGTTTTCAGGGGTTTTACTTTGGCATTTTGGTTATGGAAAACTTCACCTCAGGAAATAAAAGCAAAATGGAGACACGGAGAGGAAGTGATGGAAAAGAAGCAGATTTCAAGGCATGGGGCATATCTACCTCTTTTGGCTAAATTGCTACTTTCCCTTTTTCCAAGTAAGTATGAACCCATGATCTGAAATGTGCAAGGGTAATAAAGTGTTAGCCAAGACCAGCTATTGAAACTACCTGGGAGCTTCCTGAACACACCAAAGGGAAGCAAAGTCACACAAAACAACTCGCAGATACATACTGCTGCCATGCTTCCTACCTGTAAGAATACCTAGCACTGATCTCAGCAGCCTAGAGTAAAATCATTGCAAGAATTTTCCTATTTCATTTTGCAAATTGCAGTGTACAATGTATGTTCTATGCATGTTTCCCCAGCATAGTTACGTTCACAGCCCAAGCAGGGAAGAAAACTTTAATGTGAATGTCTCATTGTTTGAAAGACATCTATTTACACTTGCAGACTGGCCCACTTAAACTAAAGTAGGGAAGGCTTGCTTTTAAACATTAAGATACTTAAGGAAAATCTGTCATAGTAATAGAGTTCATTGCTCAGTTTTGAATTGAGTTTTTTTTTTTTTTTTTTTCCACTCTTCTTGCTTCCCACCTTCTTATAGCACCACTGCAAACAGCTAGTTCTTTCAATATTTTTGTCTCCTCTTAAAATGAGTTTCCACACTTGCATAATTTCGTATGGCATGAGCAAGAAGTGTCTGAAGCTTGGAGCAGTACATCATTTATAATACCCCTGCTAATTGAAGAAATGTGGGCCAAATCTAAATAGTATGTCAACTTCAGCAGTTTAGGGAAAATTATATGTCAGATACCATTACACTCACAGGATGTAGTAGAAGGAAATAGGCAGTAATCAATATGCAATATCATTGAGTTGGGATTGACTTCTACCTGGCAATGAACAATTTGCTTATGTAGACATACCAGCTCTGTGAAAGTCAGATATCTTTGCTCAGAAGTTTGCATAACCCACAAATAATACAAGACCATTAGGTAGGTAATGTTTGGTCTGTGTTTTTCATTTGCTTACTTGTGAATTCAGAGGTTTTTGTAACAGGTTGCTATCAGTCAGTATTCAAGACTTTATCAAACAAATACAGGTTCATAACCTCTCTTTCCCAAACTATATTTCTACTCCACCACAGCAGCCACTAAATTATTCCCAGCTAAACTCCCTTTCACCATGAATCATGCTACTAATGAGGCATGCCTTCTCTCAAATCCAGAAACCAGGCCCCCCTGCTGTGGAGAGCTAACATCCCATCAGCTCTCATACCCCATGTCTAGCACTGCATAATCCATGCTATGTGCCATGCATATTATGTGTATGCCGCCACCCTTCATCAGAGATAATGCTACCAGGTTTTGGTTTGATTGGCTCAGATGAATGAAGCAAAGCAGCAGCTGGGAGGAGCTATTTGATTAATAATAAATAGATACAAAGATTTATGATTAACATAGAACGTCTTAATGATTTACCATAGCAATGAAACCAATAGGCTGGTATTCCAATCTGATTTCTACAAATTTGTATAATCCTCAGGGTAAAACAATTTAATGTGCTGTCTCTTTTATAGTTACAAAAGGCCTTTCATATGATCAATTATACATAAGAGTATAATAAATGTAACTTTCTTCATACTAATCACATCTAACTTAAATTCTCTTGTCGGTCTTTGGAGTGTATGTAGCATTCCCCATAAAGTTTTTAGTCTCAGCTCTTAGCAAAAGTTAATATACCCAGAACTTCCAAATAAATCATCAGTACAAGGGTCTTCACACTAGTAAAACTGTTCAGACAATGCAGTTTATTAGCAAAGCACTCCCTCCTTCCAGTCAAGCCCCTTGCTTAACACAACAAACTTGCTGCTTCTTATGAAGGGGTTGTCTGGAGGTTACGGCACTGCATCTCTAAAGTTTTGGTAAGTAGTATTTTATCAGTGCCATGACGCAAGACAGTAAAAGACTAGCATAACGATAATATAATAATATTTGGCCCTAGTAGATACATTCTGACAGCAAAACTCAACTAGGAATTCAGAGGTTTTTGTAACAGGACATACACAGACAAGCAGTCTCAAAAGCCATGTGGCTTATTAAAAGTTTCAAGTCAGAAGTGCCATTTAATATATGTTTCTAATTTCTATGGAATTGCATTTCATAAAAATTAAACTGCATGGAGTCCTTTCATCTGAAAGAGAAAGGGTGGGAAGGTGGAGAGAGAGAGAGGGAAAGAAGGAATACGTGTACTTCATGCATATGCTGAAAAATAGTTTTGGAGATATGTACAGGGGACTATGGTAAAGATGACAGCAGCAGCAAAGAGCAATAGAAAAATACTGTGGAAAAAGTCCTCCTACCATGTTTTAGCTATCAGTTTTAGTATGTACAGTGTTGCCTGGGATGCATAACTGCAGTACGAGATGTGTGCTTGTTCATGACCAAACATTCACAGAATATTCAAAGGGTAAGGAGTTAACTGGGAAGCAACTGAGACAACCTGGGCAGGTGCAAAAGAGGAAAGAAGTATTGAGTATTTGAAATCTGGAAAGAGAAGACCTGGCAAATGGCTGCAAGTTCCTTTAGTGAGAAAGAAAAATCTATTAAAAAAAAACATTCCTTACAGGGCATTAGACCTTCAAAAGTGCTATGATTCTGGCACCTCCCTTGAAACTAGTTACTCCAAATGTCTTAAAGACTTTTGATCTCATAGAGAGTAGCCTTTGTTCTGTGTACTCTCTTTCACTTTGGAAAAAAAAAAAAAAAAAAAAAAAAGAGAGAGAAACAAAATATTTTGGGGATTTGTAAAAAAACACATACACAAGAAGAGAATCCATGCCTGTGTAATTAATGTCTTAGAAGAAAAAATGCAACTTAAAACAAATTCATCCAGAGGTTTTGTTTTTTTTTCTCTCCCTTTTTATAAGCTTTTTTTATAAGATTTTATTATTATTATTATTCAGGTTTTTCCTTTTAGCTCCATGTGCCTAAGCTTCCTATTTTCCAAGCAAAAGATCAAATTCTGCCATATTCACCAGACTCCAAGAACTGGTGCTTTAAGAATCCTCCCCCTTCAGTGTTAAGACTCTCAACAAAATCAAAGTTACTTTACTAGCATAAATAACATTGAGTTAATTGCCTATCATACGGTTTTGTAGTATCTGCATGCACTGTCATTGGTGTACTGTTGTGAGTTGACCTGGCTTTTGAAAATATTGCCCTTAAAGTCTGGCACATTTTTGGAACCAGGCTGTCAGTGAAGGAAAAATGAACTGGAACATCATAATCTGCTTCAACCATAGTAAAGAGAGAGACATCTGGTAGGCCACTTGGCAGTCAGCCAACAATGAAGACTTCAATTAAAATAATGAACATGTTCTCAGGAGTACGTCTCTGAACTGAAGAAGTTATAAGTCTCGGCTGCTTCTTGAAAGTTGGCTGTAAGAGGTAGCAGTGGGTTTCTGTCCTCATGGTGTACCACGCATACTCTGGTGTTCATGGACCATAAAATCACCAAGCAAAATAAACCTGTAGAGGATCAGAAACAACAATAACAACAAAAAAGAGTGAATTAGAGGAGTAAGAATGGCAGTTTCACACTTACTAGAGCCAAATAAAAGCCAGGACAAGCCCTTTGGTCTATTGGAATTGCTCTAAATTCCAAATCAGGCTGGAAAAGCACTAACTTGAGGTCTTCTATACCCCAGTTTGCAAGTTTCCTAGATAAGCTCAAGCTTTTCTTGGGAAATTAGTCAAGATGTTCAGAGGTTTATGACTAAAGCAAGGGCAGCCTAATTTACCTCCCAACACAAATCACCAGCTCCTACTGTCTTGGGTGTCTAACAAAGGGATAGGAATTGTGCTGGCCATCACTTCCCAGAAGAATCACTAAAAAGGAAATCAATGCCCCAGCAGCAAGCTCTTTTAGGAACAAAGCAGTGAGGAAGTACAGCTATATCAGGTGATGACAGAGCACAGTAGAATTCTGTTATTTTGGTTTCAAAGCAAATTCCTAGCTGTGATTTGGCTTATGGTCAGCAAGTGAATAAAAATTCCAACAGTAGTGGCATCCAGATCTGGATGCAACTAACCCAGCCCATCGCTAACAAAAATGTGCAGCTGGAGTAGATTCTCATCAGTCCATTTGCAGTTTTTTTTTTTTTTTTTTTTTTTTTAATAATAATAACTATAATAAAATGCATGCCCTAGCCCCATTTTGTAATTTAAAAGAGCAGCAGATATCCAGTAGATGTGCTATATTTAAACAAGAGGCTGGACACAGCAAAATGTGTCACCTAATGAGGCAGCACAGAAGTTCCTTCATAAGACCATTTAAATTTGTAATGGTAATTGCTTTATGGCATTGTGAGGTCATTACAATTTGAGATTAAGATGGCCAAATTGTTGCAGGAAAGATCTTTGGAGACCCTCTCACAAAACCATTATGAGCCTGTGTTACACACACAAAGTGATTTCAAGGCATGACTTGGAGAAGACCTCACTACAGTGTTCTTATGGTAAAATTACATTGCGAGACTACAATAGGAAATAAGACTGCAGTGCAAGTCTGTGGAGATTAGACTCAATTATGATGTCAAAACAAACTGAAACAATGTCAATGCAAGTTATACCATTAAGGTTGAGGCTTAAACCTAGGAAAGCAAGGAAATTCTGCATTAAACCTGCCACATTACTTTTAAATCACACCCTTGCGCTAAGGTGTTGCAGCAGGTAGAGACCCCTGTTAAATCGCCTCACAGCTCTGGGTATTGTTACATACTGCAGATGATCTCTGTGCAAAATCACTGTAGTTTCATTGAGCAAATGTTTAAGTGATTAACCTGAAGTGTTTAACCTATAGCTGAAGATTCAAAGAAATTCAAAGTTAGAGTGAGAACTCCAGGTGTGGTGGTTTTACCCAGCTGGGCAGCTGAACTCCACCACACTCTCTCACTCCACCCCCATCCAAGAAAAAGGGGGAGAAAATATGATGGAAAGGGCTCAAGGGTTGAGATAAGGACAGGGAGATCACTCAAAAATTAGCGTCATGGGCAAAACAGACTCAACATAGGGAGATTAATATAATTTATTAGTAACAAGCTAGAGCAGTGAGAAACTGAAAACAAACTAAAACCACCCTCCTCCCCACCTACCCTCCCCATCCACCCTCATCTACTTCCTCCCTCGAACAGCACAGGGGAATGGGAAGTGGGGGCAGCAGTCAAGTCTGTGGCACTTCATCTCTGCCACTCCTTCACGGTCACCCTCTGCCCCTGCTCCACATGAGGTCCCTCCCATGGGTTGCTATCCTGAACTGAGCCTGCAGGGGCTTCCCACAGGCAGCAGCTCTTCCAGAACTGCTCCCACACGGCTCCGTACCACGGGGTCTGTCCCCCATGAGCAACCTGCTCCAGCATAGGTCACCCATGGGCGGCAGCTCCCCCCAGACCCCTGCTTCTGCGTGGGCTCCTCTCCACGGGTGGCCGCTCCAGCCCGGGACCTGCCACATCCACCTGCTCCACCGGGGGCTCCTCCACGGGCTGCAGTGTGGAGATCTGCTCCATGTGGGACCCATGGGCTGCAGGAGGACAGCCTGCTCCACCAGGGGCCTCTCCACAGGCCACAGCCTGTGTGCCTGGAGCACCTCCTGCCCTCCTCTGCACTGACCTTGGGGGCTGCAGGGCTGGTTCTCACTCCTCTCTCCCAGCTGCTTTTGTGCAGCAGGTTTTTCCCTCTTCCTTAAATTTGCTCTCCCAGAAGCATAACCAGCCTCACTCACTGGCTCAGTTCTGGTCAGTAGCGGGTCCCTTTTGGAGCCGGCTGGAGCTGGCTCTGATCTGACATGGGGCAGCTGCTGGGCTCTACTCACAGAGGCCACCCCTGCAGGCCCCTGCTACCAAACCCTTGCCACGTAAACCCAATACACCATGTTAACAGTTTATATCTCACTGGGTGCATTGTGGCCAGATTTTACGCATATTAAGGGCCTGATCCATTCCACAAATAAATTTAAAAATTTAGCCACTTTGAGATGAGATAGGAGTGCAGTTTCCAATGTCCTCGGCTTCTTCATGGCAATATGCAGAGCGTCAACAGGAATTATGTACCACTGTACACAGGCTGGATAAAATACTAGGAGATGCCATTCTTGCTCCTGAGAACTTACAGCTTCGTTTAATATAGGAGGTAAAGAAAATGACAGACTGTTGATTTTTGCAATGTGTTTTGTAAGGAAGGACGCCTTCTGAGTGAAACGTAGGCTTGTACCAGGGCCTACCTGGGGGCAACAAACTTTGTGGCCAAAAGGAGAGTGGGAGGCTGAACAGAAGAAAAGATCTTAAAGTCATCTAGACTGATTCCCTCTAGGAAGAAACCCAGTGGTCACACAAACTCTCCCTTTTAGCTTTAAAAAAAAAAAAAATAATAAAAAAAAATCAAAGAACAGAACTTTAAAGAATCACTACTCTCACAAATTAGTGGATTGCCTGTCACAGGAGTAATAAAAACATTTAAAAGTCTGAAGGCTTGATTCAGTGAGAGACTGAACATTTTCTGGAAGTCAGCACCCACTGCGTTGACTGAGATTTGAGGGGACTTGCAGTCCTTTGGAAAATGCTCAGTACGGCAGTGCTATGAATCCTACTTTTGGCCCAGCTCAGCATGGACAAGCTCAAGCATCCTGCTGCCACAGCTCTTGCTTGTTGCATGAGAGCTTGTCCTCTGCACTGTTGTGCTGAACAGGAACAATCTCATGAGCAAGGATCAGGGATTCAAGACCAGTAGGATCAGGCTCCAAGAGGCCAAACCCAGTTGGTGGTCTGGAAGGAGAAAGCAATGAGGAAGTTTTGAAGAGAGTAGAAGCTCTACCACTGTATTTCAGTCATGTGTTGACAATTACTTTCCATATGACATATGCAGCTCACAGACTTCCACATGCTGAAGTGTTGGTTCTTTTGGATACTGGAACTATGAAAGTGTAAATGATGCTGGGCTGAATATTTAGCTGACATAAGCTGGCTAATCCTCAGTGACTTCAGTGAAGTTGCATCAATGTTTTGCCAGCTATGGATCTGGCCCATAAAACCTGTATATCATTTCCTGGAGAGCATATCAACTGACAGAGAGCTGATAGCCTGTATGTTGACTTTTCTTTCGAGACTTAGTACAGCTGTGCAAAACACCTTGGACTGTCTTCGCAGGGTCTCCACAGACAGTTTATTTCTTTAGTTTTGTTTCTCTTGTGTTTGGCGACTTCTGAGGCCTGTTCTGAGATCTGGCCTCGAACCAATGCAAACCCCAACTCAGTTTCCCCTCTATCAGCTCATTTTGTAATCCCACATCTGTCCAAATCATAGCAAACTAACCCTGGGTTCACCAAAACATCTGTAAGCCTTGGGTGAGCTTGTCTCAGCTGAAGGGATTGTAACTGAACCTCCTTGGGGTTTGCTACAGGATTTTCATACAGCTTTAAGTACATATCCACTGTGGTTTTTTTGTTGTTGTTTTGTTTTGTTTTGTTTTTTTCTAAGAGAGATTCCTTCTGTTGTTTTATATTGGTGTTATCCACTGTGCTAATTATACCAGCATCACCATGTGCATATTGATACCATCAATTAGCATAAAGATTCACTCCTCAAAAATACGTGGCAATGTCTCTCTGACTCATTTGCCATGAGGGTAATATAAGTGAAGTACAACACCGTAATATACCATATTTAGCTCTGAGCTGTAATCATATTTATTAATTGCTTAATGTAGCAATGCCTAGTGCAGGAAGTGCCATCCTGCAAGGTCCTCATTATCTCCTGTGAGGTGCTGTGGGTCCATATCTCTCCCTGAGATCTCATGCAGGGATGAGCACTCAGGATCTCTGAGGAATAACTCTGAATTTTGCAAGTTCAGGTGGTTAATACAGTCTGTAGCCCTAAATGAATACAGCTCACAACAAGTGGCCTTGTGTGTGCAGAGGAGGAAGGTCTACGTATAGCTGTCAGTGGCTAAGGAGCCAAAGGAACAGCTGCTAATGCCAGATAATCCTCAAAGTCCCTACAAAGAAAGAGAGCAGTGGAACAAACAAAAAATGCTCAGCACCTCAAAATACTTCTGGAAAGTGGTCGCGCCTTGTTTGTAATTTCAGTGAAAATCTATGTTACTCCCAAGAGCAAAATAAGTAGACTAATGAAAGAAAAGGAGAGGGCTATGGGTTGGAAAGAAAAATAAAGGATGTATAAAATGCGTCCGTGGCTGGGGGGGGAGCTAAAGTAACTCAAAGGGAGAAGAAGAGAGTCACAGATACCATGGTGAGGGGCCAGAGAAAGACTCAGCCTGCTCCGAGGTGACAGAGGGACTGCAGGAAGGGAACAAGAAGAAGGAAACAGTAGGAAAGAATGAGACTGGGAGGCAACAGAGAGCAAGTGGGGGAGAGAAAATAGGAGATGTCAAAAATGTTCTGTCTTCAGAACTAGACTCAAAAGATATGACTAAAATGCCTTCACAAGCTAATATAAGGGTCACCAGTGCTGGTTTTCAATACTTTTTCTAAAGTGGCATTGCTGGGAAGTACCAAGCACTTATAAAGACAATTTAATTGCTTAGTTCTGATGAATTAGTGCTTGAAAGGGGGGAAAGCTGCTCCCTGAAGTTTTCTCACGGCTGTGTTAGTGCGTCAGTCAGTGGTCAGACTAGAGGAGATTATGCTGCTGAACTCATGTCTGGATATGCAAAGGCAGCCTGACTACAACAAGAATGATCACTATATAACTAAATATAACTATTTCCGCAAGATTAATTTGCTGATGACTGGAAAGATATTCCTTTAAGCAGATGTCAAAGACAATGCATATATTCCAGCATCATGGGCCTTTTTGCCAAGACCCATCCCACATGCTCAATAGAAAGCCAAGCTTACATACAGACGCCAAAATTAATCATATGTTTAAGCAAGAAGAAAATTTTGGTCATTCACTGGCTTTGGACCCTTCTTAAGAGTCACAGTGGGGAGACCAGTAGGGCATAGTTTTTCTGTCTTGGTTTTGGTACATTCCCCAAAGCCATGGGCAACACAGTCTAAAATTCCCACTGACTTCAGTTGATGGCTTGATCAAATGAGGCTCAGATCAAACCAGGGGAAGCTAGATGCATATTTAGACATGCATATCTTTTAATATATTCTCAATCTGTGCATCTTCATACTCTAGGCAGTGTCAAGGCATATTTATTGTTCACTGAAAAGCCTGACCTATGACCTTTAGTGTCTCTAATCACTTCTCTAAGGAACTGACTCTACTTGATTGACTTACATGTAGCCAAATGGACACCCTTCTGGCCCAGACCTGACATAAAAGTGGATGGTCACACAAGGTAAAGGTGATTGAAAATTCACTTTTTTTTATATGACCAGTCAAAGAACTTGATGTCTACCAGGTCATTAATGAGAGTTACATTGCACTGGGACTCCCACCATACACATGATTGCTGAGATAGCATTGCTCCCACCAATGTGCAGCTCACCCCTCTTTCTTCTGATCCAGAGATGTGCAGGTTCCCTGGCACATAGGATAAACCACCATGGGTCCCATGCTAAAATATATAGATGCTGCATGGCAAAGTGGCTAGTTAGTATTAGCTGGCTAGGTGGCCTGACAGCCAATGCATACCCCTGTTGTAGGGCAGGCGTTGGAGGAGAGATGTGTGGAATTACAGCCCAAGGAGAAGCAGCATTAGTAGCAGGCAGGCGAGAGCAAGGGAGTCCCAGTGCAGCACTTTGAGATGCATCCTTACATGTCTTCTATCATTTTATTTAAGGTACCATTAATGTGGAATAAAATATATCTCCAAAGTAAAGAATTGCTTCTAAAACAATACCATGGTTAATGTTTCTATTATTGATCTGCATCCAGCTGTTGTATATACATCTATGGAGCCACTTGCTGTTTCAGTTGCTGCAGACTGCATCTGCTGTTGGCAAGTTATGAACTCACACACTTTAAGCAGCACTAATTTGAAGTGAATGCCTTATAAATAATCCACGCAAACAATCTTTGACATTAATACACATTTAGTGCTACTAAACCCAAGCAGATAAAGTTCACAGTGGTTCAAGAAGAAGACCTACATCATTTGTGGCCTTTAAATCCCGTGAGGGCTTTAACAGTAGAAAGAAGTGGAGAGGCCATGTTCTCTGTGCCACTGCCAATTACATTTCCTCCCCTGTTTATTTTTCTTCTCCTCCCTTCCCCAGTAAAAACACTTACTCTGATTTTACAGGGGGGGAGTAGAAAATGAAGGGGCTCTTTAGAAAAGTCTCTTCGTATGTTTTGGAGGCTGTATTGGGCTGGATAACTATAGGCAGTTAAAATAAACAAGAAATTTGGCTGATGTATTTAATCAGAGGATATGGCTTAGGTTATAATTGCATTGCTTGGGCACATAATTGATGGGTCTCAAAAATACAGGTGTACAGTACTGACTGAAAGACCTCTGTGGAGTACAAAGAACATGGTGATTCTTGAGATTGAGGCCTCAAGTGTTCTGTTTTCATTTGAACAGCTGTGTAAAGTGTTTGCAATGCAACCAATCCTCTTACCCCTTCCAAACCACCTAACTTTGGGGTTTCACTATAAATTCAAAAAGTTCAGACCTTGCCTACCAAATAGTTCAAAAGCCTTTAAGAAAGTGTCATTTAAGTTATGGTTTTGCATCAAAAACATGGTTTTGGAGAGTTCTGATGCAAAACTACATGATAAATGGATGTAAATATATATAAATATATATACATGCATATGTATATATTTTAACTCAACTGAGAGTTGAGAATTTGGGTTCATTTGAACATAAAGCTCAGAGCAGAATATGGGACATACAGTCCCACATGGATTGAAACTGAAGTCAATCTTTGTGAAATAAAACTGCTTATTTGCACATACCTCTGCTTGTTTGGTTGCTTCTGCCTGTCCCTCAGAAACTAGCAAACCTGTTCATATTTGCAAAGTAAAGTAGTGTTATCCACTTTTGGAGACCTCATCCATACTCAGTGGCACTTTTGCTGTTGACCTCAATGATAGAGCTGAGTGAATTTGCAATGAATAATTAATCTGATGAATTTAGCCTACTTTTCTGCCTGCGGAATATCTGAGGGCAGACTGTACTGTCTTCAGACATATTTATTTGAAATTACTTAACACACTTCTTTAGACCGTGAATTTGTTGGGACTGATTCTCTGGGAGTATCAGTACTGAGCAGCAGACTTGGCTGTCTTTGCTCACCACGAGTGCTCTGACGGCAGCCCACTGTGGAATGTGTTTGTTAGGTGATGTGAGGTACTGTTTGAGCAGGACAGCAAAATATGGTCCTGTGCAAACTATGTTCAGTCAGGCAAAGTACCTTGTGTTTGATTTTGTCACTTGGCTGCATTTTCAGAAAATTCACACAAAATTAAGTCATATTTGTGTTTCTGAACGTCAAAGTGAAGACAAGTCAAACTTTCCGGTCAGATGTTTAGAGACTGTAGCTCAGCTTCCAGGTACCTCCTAGAGATACAGGGAAGAAGTCTTGTCTGGAGGAACTTTACTTTCATTTCTCTTTGTTTCTCTCTCTCTCTCTGTTTTCCTCATTCTTTACTTTACTGGCACCTAAAATTATTCTTTCACATTGTGCTTGTTTTATCAATGGTTCTTCCCTGTCACATCTTTTCATATTGTCTGACGTAGGTCCTGTGACTTGTCCAAGTGATTGCATAGTAAGGGCGGCCTTTTCTTGGCCAAAGTGAGATCATCTCAGCTGTCAGTGCTGTGGAAAGATGTGGAAAATCTTCTCTATTTGCATTACTTGATTTGTAAACGTCTCCCTCAAGCTGGTTTATTCACCTAGCTATTTCCATTCTCAACCATTTCTCTGCTTTTGCCATTTCTTGTGTTATTGTCCAAATCTTTTTATAACCTTGTGTCTCTGCTTATAACTACTCCTTAGCAAGGGCCAGGATGGCTGGGAATGAAGCAGTGGGAAAACCTGTCATCACCCAAGCAGCTCAATATGTCTTGCTCAGTTTCCTCCCTGCTCCTTGTGGTACACACATATGCACACACACATCTGAAAGGGGTCAATAAAGGGATGAAAAGTTCATTCTATAGGCCTGTTGATCCTGCTTTAGGCATTTTTCCTAGGAGGTCCTAGGAGGGATTTCAAAGGAGTGGCATCCATTTATTTGCTAGAAGTAATGTCCCAGTAGTGTCCTCTGCCTAGGCCATTCCATACTATCGTTAAGGTTCGTTATTGTTAAGGTATCGTTAAGACCTCCAAGATCATCTGGTCCAACCATCGCCCTACTACCAATGCCACCCACTAAACCATGTCCCTAAGCACCAGGTCCAACCTTTCCTTAAACACCCCCAGGGACAGTGACTGCACCACTTCCCTGGGCAACCCATTCCAATGCCTAACTACTCTTCCTGAGAAGAAATGTCTCCTAATTTCCAACCTAAAATAAATGGCCCTCAAAGTGGGTCTACAGGAAACAGCTGCCTAGTATTGAGGTTCTCTTCAGCAGTTTCCCATTTCTCTGATTCCTCTTCATTCTCTTATCTTCTAATATTCATTCCATTTCCTTATGGGAAAAAAAATGGCAAGCAATGAAGCTCAGGATTAATTATCCTAATCTGCAATAAGGCAGAAGGAAAAATGGGAACATCAAGTTTTGTTACAGACCTGAACATGTTTTGTATGCCTCATGGTCAGATATAGCAGAGGGTTGGGATGGACCCCTGTGGACAGGGCTGAGGACACAGCCCTGGCATCAAAGGTGTCTGATTTCCTGGTATGTTTGCCCTTTTGCAGGCAAAACTGGGCATGCCTAGCTCTACAGATTTGCACCATTTTTATTGTCAAGTGCAACTCCATGGATCTGGAGGTTCTTGCACATGGCTTTGCAAATCTCATTCTCTAAATGTGTATATGTCATGGAAATAATGGAAACTACAAGCTGTTTGTGCTGTTTTTTCCCCTAGCCATTGACAAATGAAGAAAATAAAACCTTCATCCAAGGTGATTTCATTGGCACCATCCCTCCATCAGCATTTGCAATATCAGTTAAATAACCACACTGCAAACTCACCTGCTTTTGACTGCCCTTGGAGGCAGTCCCTGTTGAGCAAACCAGTACAACATGTGATCTCTATCCCTTTTTGCCTAAGATCCATTGTAAATTGGGGAATTGTGTGATACAGGACCTTAAGATGATAATATGATTTTAAGATGTACAAATACGTAAGATTGCTTGGAATTATACACTTTACATATTTGAATGAGAGAGTTCTGAGAGAATCAAGGAACATTTCAGAGAGATTACAGGGAACACAAGGGAAATTTTTACTTAAAAATTGTATATACAGAGCTGACTTTAGACATCTGCAGAATAACTATTAAAAATTAAATTACTAAGCCTAAACTAACTAAAATGTCCTAATTCCCCTACTCACTCCAAACCTTGATCAGCCAGTCAAGGTCCCGTGGGTACACAGCCTCCTGGAAGGTGACAGTGTATTTAAAGCACAGTAGTAATTATTCAGGACTCTACATTTAATGATATCTATGGCTGGCCCAGTACTTTGGCTGTGTAGAGCTACACCAGAGAGTATATTTCAGTCTCCAGGCCCAGTCTCTCATTCCCCAAGCTTGCAGATTCCAGGTGTGTTGCAAGGATGAATATGCTTGAATGTGGGACAAACTGTTGGAAGAACTGCTGTCCTAATACATTCAATCCCTTCCATGTTTCCTTGGGCCTCTGTCTTCTCCAGGACCCCCCACAAAATTTGGATTTGAGCCCCACATAAACCTCCTGCTCATCCTGAAGACATGTTACTAGGCCATACAGCAGCACTGTCTTATTCTCCCCAGTCTGGAGCAAACCATTGTCATTTTCAGTTGCTATTTACTCGGAAAACAATGGCTTCTGGATAACAAGGGCTGACGTGACCCAGCCTGCAAATACCGTGTTGTGGCAGCCTGGAAGATAATGCGTGTTGCTGCTGAATTCACAAAGGGAAAAAACTTTGAAACATTTTAAAAATGCAGGTGCACAAATTACTCATGCCAGGAGCAGCAGTGGCATTTTGTAATAAAATCTTGTGTTTATTCTCCACTGTTGAATACACATACCTTACAGTTCCCGAGAGAACATCGTCCTGTGCTATCCAATGAACAATTTACAGATGGATTAAATACATGTGCAAAATGAAATAAAGCTTGTGGATTTATAAGGGGCATAGGCTATCCTTGCAGTCAGCATAAAATTCCCATTGATATGAATGGGCAGTTGGTTCATTATAGAGTGCCAGATTTTTTCTTATTTCTCCTTTGTGTCAAATTTCAGGCTATTCTTCTGAGATATTTGAATATTAAAAATACTTCTGGGTTCTCAGGACAAAGCTACAGCCAAATAATCAGCAAGCACTAACTACAATGCAGAGCTTTTAAGCATTTTCTACTTTGATTGCTTGGTCTTACAGAAATTTGCATTGTGTGATACCAATAGTGTAGCTAGTATAAAGAAGAAGTGGGCCAAGAGTGTAATAAAGACTTGAAGAATGTTTTTACTGAATGACTGCTGAGCCCAAGGACTCCAGCAGTAATTAATATAAATAATAATAAGAAGAGTTGCTGCAAACTCTTCTATTGATCTGAAAATTTCAGACTCTCTCATGTGACAGTTATTGTCTAGACTCTACAAATTATTTTGAAGAATATCTTTTCAATACAGATCATTCAATCAAAACTCTCCTTGGAAAGCACGCTGCCTCACTTTTTGCAGCAGCAGCTCCTCCGTATCAACCTTTGCCCATTCTTCTTTTTCATTTAAAGCAAATCCTGATCTTTACAGTCAATATCTGCACTAGTTCTCACTTTGCCTTTCCTTCCTCATTTGTTTCCCCAAATATTCTCTAAAGAGCGTAGCATTTAACAGAGTGGAGAGGACATAAATGTCCATGAGAATTTTACCCAAGGAAAGACTGTGGGACACAACCACTGGAGCCAGTGGGGTATTTCTGCCCTGTTATCAATCATAGGGATCTTCCATGAGGGGAAAAAAATTAAGGGAAACAAAAATATATCCTCCATTATATTACAAATATTTCTCTCCCTTACCATCTACTGCTGCTAAAGTCAAGCAATGGCATGTGCAGATTGATCAGCCGTCGTGAGAGGCATGCTGGGCTGATGGATCAGCAGTGGCGTATGTGCAGCTGTGCAAGTCTGGTATCAAGGTGTGTCAGCCTGTCTCTGCTACCTCGCTGCCCATCCAAGCCATCTTTTGTTTCTATTGTTGTACTTCCATCGATCAGGCATGCGAAAAAGAGGAATCACAACATTCTTCATTGCAGGTCTGTCTGTCTCACTTCCTCCCTCCCAGCCCTTGGCAGCCACCAGCTCCCGCCAGCTGGAAGGGGCTTTGTTCTGCCTTCATGAGACAGACGGTTTGCATTTTGTTCTGAACCAGGCTTTCTTTTGCACTAGTTCATTTTGGGAAGGGAAAGAGGGGGCTATATTTGGAGGCCTTGATTCTCTTCTCTCACCTGGTTTGCAAATGTATAGCACCATTGGCATTATTCCTAATGATATTTAACCTCTGGAGAGATCCATGACCTTAATGCAACTGAAGAGTGTCAGCTGTGCCTTTTTCCAGTGCCTTTTTTTTTTTTTTTTTTTTTTCCTAGCAATGTCAGAAGTCACAAGCTGGCATGCTTGGGAACAGAGAAATTCAGGTGACTGACAACACTGAACAGAAACCCATCCCTGCCCCCGGAGAGCCTGCACACCCGACAGGCTGCACACAAGTAACCTGTGCTGCTCCGTGAGGAAAGTGCCTGCACAGGGGATGAGGCACATGCAGGCACAGGCTGCAGCCCAGAAAAATCAGGGATGCGCTCTTTGCAGAGTTTTTTTCTTTCACTCCTGTTTGATTGTAGCAACGTTTCATTTGTATCATAAATTGATATTTTAATCTATTGCTTTCTGCCAGAGGTGCATTTTGATAGTACTGGAGGATGCTTAGTGCCAACTTCCATCTTTGTTATTATCAGATAAGGAGTAGCTGATCAGTCCTATTAGGCATGTCAATTTAGAATGCTACCCACAAACTTTGCATCTTAGAAGTCAGACACCACTTATTTACACTTATTTAAAGGAGAAAAGAGGCGAAGAAACTCAACACATGTAAAGTATTCCAAATTTCTTTCATCTAAAATCAAACTCATCAAGTACATTGACTCTGTCTTGGACAGGAAGGAAAGAAAAGTAAGAGTTTTCTAAGACCTGAACCAAATCCATTGTATTTTCCATTTCCAGTTTATGAGGAAATGGATAGACAAACTGAATTATCACCAGGACAAAAAGATAGTGAGAGGTATCCGAGACTGAGAAACCAGTCACTACATGCTTGGAGCTGCTGGGCACACGCTCCACTGTAATTTCATGCTAGTTTTTTTTTTTTTTTTTAGAGTTCATTTTTAATATTTAATTCTGAATTTTGATTGGGAATAGTCCCAGAATGACTGAGAAATTCTCTGGACTGTGGTTCAATGGATGCTGCACACATCTAGCTCCCACTGACATTAGTACTGAACAGGACCAGAAGACTGTGGAAACATGTCCAAGACAGTTCTTCAGGAATAGGCTGTCCATGTGTAACCAAAGCAGAAGTTCACCCAATGTAGAACTGCCAGCCACTGTAGTATCTATAATATAAAGATTATTGGTTTTCTCTATTTTCTCATATGGCTTTAAAGGCATTTACTGAGCTACTTAGTGGAAGAAAAAAACTGGCTTTTAAGCCTTTCTTGGGATTTAGCTTGCTATGGTGTATTTTTCTCTTGTTTTTTAAACACCTCTGCTGTACGTTCTCATTGTGATTATTTATTTAATTGTGCCAGATATGTATTTCTTCCCTTAAAAGTAACTGGTTTAGTGATGCAATAGGTGTAAGTATAATATTGGCAGCAAGTGTCGTCGTTTTAGTGACAGTTTTTCTGGAGTTAATATAATCATGACGCTTAGTGATACTTGCAAGCAGAGATAGAAAAGCCATAGCACCCTTCTTTCATCATTTTCCTTTGCCTTTTATGAAGATCACATTCTACACAGAAATTTTGTGTGTTTGAGGAGGGGGGAGATAAAGGGTCAAGATGGTAACTGTTGTACTGATACTGAAGCACAATTATGGTGAGATGTAGCATGTCCCCCTCTTTCAGGAAAGGTCACAGAAATTGCTGCTTGTTGGTGCCTCTGATGTGTTGTGCAATGGAGTGCATGCCACTATCTACAGACAAGCAGATCATGCAGCATAAATGCACTCTGGAGTCGAGACTTGTAGGATATATGCCCTTTGCCCTGAAAGTGCTATCGTTTCTTCTAATGAGATTACTGTTTGGTTACATTTCAGTCTTCAGCCCTTCCTTGTTGCAAACTTGCTGGAAATTTATTTTACATGAGTAGCTCAAACTGTCTGAAGGTAGAGTGCGAGTTTGGCCCTAGTCTTCTTTGGTATAGGTTATTCACACATCAGAGTGAAACGCACAAGGAAATTCCATCTGTGATTACTTCACAAAACCAAGTGCTTCACACCATCAAGAGCTTAAAGCACTGAATAAGAGCCAGTTATTCTATACCCTCTTTATGCCATAAAATAAGAGAAACTCACACAATTATAAAACAGCTTTAGGAGCAAAAAGTTGTCCTACCTTAATTTTAATAATAAAGTTGTGCAGGACTGTAAAATTGTGGTCTGACCGTACCTTTATTTCTGAATGGATGTAACATTTGGGGAAAAAAAAAAATAATAATAATAAAATCTTTCTGATCCATTGTGCCCTAAGGACATTGGGGTCACAGCACTGATTATAGAGATAACCTTTTTGTTCTCCTGCATTCATTACATAAATTGACAGCTTATTAATTGCAATGACTTCTCCCTTGAATTAATTTATTTTGTCGTTCTTTATTTCAAAAGTAATTGACACATATGGTTTCTGATGACTTGTTATTGCTTGGTTATCATTTCTGTTCTTCACTCGTTCATCTAAGGCTTTCAGCATCAGATCTGTTTTCACATTTCTGGTGGTTTAGAATGAATGTGAATGTGTTTCACTCACAGACAGGGAAAGTGGCCAGGATTAGAGACAATTACAAATTAAGTGTGTAGCTAATAGCCACTAACCAAGGTTCAAAAGGTTTCTTTTTAGTCCCTGCAGTGTGTCATTCCAGCCTGCAACAGTGGCCACAGCTTCTAAATGCCATGAACTAGAGAAGTATGCAACCTTCAACAGAAGCAACCCTCCCATTTCTTGGCTGCTTTTCACCCTAGAGTACGTGGTGGTTGGGAGATCTCTTCAAAATAACCAAGGCACACCTACAAGCTCTCTAGTCCAGCCAGCACCAATTTCTTTCTTTTACGTAGCTGGAAAAACATCTGCCTGCATACTTACTTGTTTTATCAAAAGGTGTTATGGATTAACAAACCTGAGTAAGGTCTTTCAATTCAGTCTAGTGACCCCTTGCCATAGCCTTCACTGCTTTCATTTCACCATGTTGCATCAGTGGGACGTTTTCACTGACATGTTTTGCAGGAGGGCTCTAAGGGTGAAGCCCTTCCGTGGACACTGTACAATATTATATATCATCCTGTGCAAATCCTGACAGGGAGACATTGCAGCACTGCACAGGACTTACTGAGAGCATCACGACTGCATTTGCCACTGAAAGACCAAACTGAAGTTCATCTGCTCCATGGTTATCTGCAGCTTGACATACAACTCTACCTGAAGGTCAGCTAGGACTTGAAACTCACTTTATTCGTAACTCCTCAGCATAAGATTTATTTTTTACTTTTGTTACAGATTTAACCAGTATCTGGACTAACATGGCCCTGCACTGTGAATGTTGTCTTTAGGAGCTATCAGAACACATCAATTGCTACTTTTATGATAATTATTCCCCCCTCCCCTACAATTTTTCCTCCTAATAAAAAAAAAAAAAAAAAAAAAAAATCCCCTTAACTCAGCCAGAACTCCCCATAACTCAGCCAGACTTCAAGGCATAGCAGCGATGAATGTAGAGTAGAGTAGAGTAGAGTAGAGTAGAGTAGAGTAGAGTAGAGTAGAGTAGAGTAGAGTAGAGTAGAGTAGGAGTAGAATTAGAATAGAATAGAATAGAATAGAATAGAATAGAATAGAATAGAATAGAATAGAATAGAATAGAATAGAATAGAATAGAATAGAATAGAATAGGTCAGTTGGAAAGGACCTACAAAGATCATCAAGTCCAACTGCCTGACCATTTCAGGGCTAACACTGAAGATCAGTGGGAAAAGGGAATGATTCCAACTCACTCCCATTAACTGACACAGAAAAAGTCAGAAATACCTGATATTAAAAAATGAGTCTGGAAGCCTTTATCCCTTCTACTTTCTGTTCCTGATCAGGCGGAAAATACCACTCCATAGAGTAGAATAGACTAGCTCTTATCACTTGCTGTCCCTCAGAATTGGAGCCAATAGAAACAGCCATAGCTATTTAAAACGGAGACCCTAGAAAGGGAAAAGGAGAAGCTATCCACATCCTTCATATATATATATATATATATGTATATATTTATATATAAGTGGTTGGCATATGACTATTTTAAGCTAAATCCAGACTCTAGTAATCATCTTCTCCATCAAAGGGACAGTAACATCTCTAAAATTATCTGAGCATATGTAGATGCAAAGAGTGTCAGTCATGTCACCCTCTTTGTCCCAGGGAGCTACTAAAACAGTGCAAAGGTTATTCCTGATCCTGAGGAAACCTCAGATCCCATCACTGGAGTAGAAGAAATCACTGCTCTAGCAAATTAGGTCCTCCAGAAAAGCTTCTAGTTCCAATGTAAGCCTCCTGATGCAGCGGGTTCCAGTTGTATTCCTGACACTTGGAATGGACCTAAGAGAAGAACTGGTGAAAGTTAACAGATTTCAGCCTCACTCAGGATTGCCGGCCCAGGCACCTGCAGCTCAGAGAGCCCTGTTGTCAGTTTTCTTACCCAGTCTCCATGAAGCTGAGAGGATGGGCAGTCAGCCTAACCAGATAGGACAGAACTATTAATGGCTGCCACTGAATTCAGAAAATAAGAGACGGTGCAAAGATTTGACTAAGTCAGAGTGCTAAGGCAACAGGGAAATCAGCTGATCACATGAAACAGCATCATCTCAAGTAAGCAAAGAGTTCACAAATTTCCCTTGGTTAACCAGTGTCCATAAAAGCTCTTCAGCTTTTAGCTCCATGATCTAAGACAGATGATCCAAGAGAAGACAAATTTATAAAATACCTGTTTTTGCCATCAAAATCCAAGGTCTGTCTTTAAAGCTATCAGCCTTTTCCTAAAGACCTTTTTCTTGAAACCAATAAGCATTCATCCCCCCTCTTCAAGCACCTTTCTTCATGAATAACCACTTACTGCAGGAATTCCCTGTGGGGCTAATCACTCTGCTTACAGAAGGGACCTTGCTTCAGATGCTTTATGGATAGCTGGCCCTTTATAACTGCAAAAGAAATGCAGCTTCAGCTGTAAGATGGCTGTCCCTCCCTCTCATCAGCTCCACTCACCCATGAACCCCCCTCCTCATAGCAGTGTATTCTGTATTTTTTTCCTTTTAGATTATTTCCTCCTTGGGGCAGGGGTTGTGTCTTGGTATGTCTCTATGAAGTTCATATAATCAGATACCTCTGATCTTGACTGAAGCCTCTTGACACTACTGTAATATAAATATTATATAACAGTTGAGGAAATATCACGTCCTGACTTTTGGGAACTCTTTTTCACACACACACCCTCCTCGGTATCTTACTACCTTTGTTCTTAGAGGCAGTTGCTACTGCATTTTATACATACAAACACGTGCAGAAGAGCAATACATAGGCATTTTGCCTTGATTTTTTTAAAAGAGTTGTTTGAAGCTGTTACATTTTGCCCAGAGTGATATAAATTAGTGGACAACATGTGGATGAAAGAGTGAAGGGTTATGATAAATGCCACTGATCAACGTCTAACCATAGCTTAAGTTATGTATATTTATACTGCATCCAAAAACATCCATTAAAAGAACATTAAGGTTGAAAAGCAAGCACTGAAAAGTCAGGAAATGAAAGAATTAAGTTTGTCTTCATCCAGTGCTCATGAGAATTTGCACTATGAAGTAAAACAGAGAATCTGAGGGGGGTGGAAAAATGAAGCTCTCTAATTTTGGATGTGATCTTTTTTAACTATTCCAAGAATGTCATAGTCTTACCATTTCTAGCCCTAGTCACAGTGACCATCGCAAGACAATTCTCCTGCCATATCTATTGCCTCCCACCTCTAAGCAGCCAGGCATTGATTTCTCATTTAAAACAGAAAAAATCCACCAACTTACATTCCTTCCATCTGGCTCCATCCACATGTGGTTCTTGTTACCCACAATGCCCATAAAAAACATTTGCTCTTTCTCGAGCAGTTCATATTTCCTCCCTTTCCCTGCCTTTCTTCCGAAACCACTCTCTTCATTAGTTTCTTTCCTCTGTAAATACCCAACTAGAAGTGAAAGTGCATAGGCACAGGATCAATGGCAGTTATTGCCTGGGAGGTACTTTGGAGACCCGGCACAGTGTTCAGTCAAGCAAACCCTGCTGCAAGGCCGGGAGAGCGATGAACACACAAAGTAAGTAGCACTGAGAAACAGTTACTGTGCCTTGCAGTGGGAATCAGGGCACTGGGAGGCCTGAGTTTCCCAGCAGAGAAACCACACAAGACCAGATGAACAGACCCAGAGCTGGAGCTGTGCACAGAGACAGCTGTGGGGTGTAAAGGTGAGAATATAGATGTAATGCTGCCTTGCTGTCCTACTTTAGAAAAACATTGAGAATAGGGACATTGCAAAAAATAACTGAAACATTGGAACAACGGACCCAATGCTGAATGAGGTAGGAGAAGAGGAAAAGGAAAGAGATACCGACAAGCACCGCCCCAGCATAAGCTTTGGAAACTTTTGATGCTAATTAAAAAAAGGAAATAATGAGGAAGAGATTTTTGAAAGAAGTATGCCTGTCTAATGGATGCAAGGAAAGTAGTAAAGACTCTGGGAAAGAGTAGAACCAAATGTGCCCCAAACATGGGACGAGCATGCAGGCTCATGCTACAGGAGCCTGGGATTCAAGAAAGGGCAGATTATTCTCATCCAAGCAGAGTTTCTCTCGGGGTACCAGCCTCCCAGCAGTGCCTGTTCTCTGGCAGTAGTGAGAGTAGGATCTTGACCGCAAACACCCTGAGTAAGTTCCCTATGGAGATCTTGGGGTCTTAGCTGTCTTTCCTCCAGTGCTCTAGCTTTTCCTGCCATGCGAAGAAACATTCTTGTGGTAACATGAACCTCAATGCTCTTCAGTTCACAGAAAGTACTGGATGTATTTGCTCTCTGGCAGCCCCATGGTCTACTGCAACACTGTACCCTGCTCCCAGTAAGTGTTCATTTGACTGTGTCTCTTTCTGCTTCTTTTTCTGGGCTGCAAATGTTCTCCTGCTGCCTGCAAAGCTGGCAAACCAACATAAGGATGGTTTAAAAAAAAAAAATAAAAACATAAATCCCAACAACAAGGGATTTCTTGCACTTTCTCCCACCTGCTGGCCCTTATCTGGGCACATGCTGTTAGCCCAGCATGGGCAACATCCTGTACTGTTTTGCTGGACTTTTCTGACCTCCAGTTTCTGTTTTACAGTAATTTTGCATTTCCCTGTATCCTGTCTAGTGTGCCACAGAACACTCCATCCTCTGCAAGCTTCACTGTGATGAATCCTAATGTTTTCTTAAAGGATTAATTTGAAATCTGCTAGTAATCACCTCCAGGTTGTTTTGATCACAGTCACAGTCTTATCAGGTCTCAGGTAGCCTCCAGAATTGTAAGATCTAGTCTTCAGCCTGAGCCCAGCCACAAACACTCCAGCAATCTTTCCTTCCTTTTCATTTTATTTAATAGCATTCCTCTCCTGTGTTTCATATTTACACGACGCACCAGAACTCCTCAAGTTTGTAAAATGCAGTTTAATAATCAGCCTTTGCTCTTTAACTTAATGGCAATCTGGCAGACACACCAGCCACTGCTAGAAATCAGGCTGCCTTCATGTTTGCCTCCACCACTTGCTGATACAGAAAACAGCACCCTTCAAACCTTCCCCGGTCATGCTCCGTCTTCCCTGTTTCTGTTCTTTACATTTAGCTCAGGCACACGGTGGACATGCCCTTGCTGATGAGGCTCTTCTGTTGTTTGTTGTTTGACCCCAGATGGCTGCATCTAACCGTAAAGCCTTCTGCAATGCCCCATCTGGACTTTCTCGTATGGGAAGCTCAGCTCCTCCAAGGCATAATCTTCTGCAGTGCTCAGTGTACTACAAATACTTGGAGTTTTCAGAAAAAAAAAGGTCCTTCTAAATAAAACACAAGTTGTTTTTACTTTAAATGCTGACTTTAAACAGTATATAACTTAGCCAAAATCGGACAGATTTATGTAGGGCATGACAAAAGCAACTCTCAGTACAAGTTTTCAAGATTTTATGAAGGCCTGTCTTGGAATAACTTCTGGATTCTGTTTTGGATCATAAAGTGTTAGTAAGTGAATGTGGAGACTGTTCCCATAGCCTTTTTGAACTACCTGTCTGTGATTAATTAAGGACAACGCTGAGCGATTGTACCTCTCCGCCAACCTCCATGTTTGCGCAGTGACTAACATGGTGATGTCAGTTCTCACTAATGTATTTGCCAATTAGGAAGATTTAGTGTGGTGACTGAAGACAGCAGAGCGTTGGTGGCAAATCTGTAATTGTCCAAGTCAAATATCTGACAACTGGGTGTTAGAAAAACTGCTTTAGGTTTTACCCCCATGTGGGTCTGACTGTGCATCTTTCTGCAACACTTCAGTTTGTATCACATCAGGACACATCAGTCACATTTTATTATGTCACAGCAAATCACTTTCTGGCTCACCATAATACTTAATCAACAAATCCAATGCCATGTGCCACACTCCAAAACATCAGTCAAGCTAATGCCACCAAAGGAAATGTCTTGATTTCCTTTGAATGAACACAACGGATTGCGTACGGTATTGGTAGCACCTCAGAGGTCCACCAAGATAAGCATCCCATTATGTGAAACCCCTATAAATGTCGTAGGAAGCAATCTCTACCCTAAAAAAACTTGCAAATAGGAAGCAAAACCATTTGACAGTGCAGGCTCCCCTCCCTCCACACACACACACATCAAAGAAGAACAGATCTCCACCAGCTTGACAGGCTCATGAATGCCTAGTCCACCAAACCAGGCTGAGATATGTGCACCACTGCTGGTGTGTGAAACACTTCAAATGATACTTGGAGGCGGCAAGCTTCAGCTGCCTATGTCAAGGCAGTAACCCTGTAGCTTGCGTAATTGCCTCTGTACAGGAGTTCGTGTTCAGCCGTACCTCCCTCTGTGAAAAAGTTGAGCTGCAGGATAAGAGCTTTCACACAACCAGCTGCTGCCAAGCAGCAGATTAGCAGGTAATCAGTTGACTGGTAGTAACTTCGTCAGCTCCCAGAGTCTTGCTGTGTGTTGAGGGCGAATGGCTGAAGTGTCAAGGTACGTGCATGAGGGGCAGAAGGAGATGGCTGAGGTATGGCCACAGGTCACTACCTTTGGGGAGTGGTGGTGGGCAGAGGATGAAGGAGGTAATGCGGCAGCCCCAGTGTGAGGGAGCACCATGCTCAGAAGAAAGTGAATAGAGGCTTTGACGTGCTTGCGCGTGGCTCAGCCTTGTGCTGCTGCTACTCACACACATGTGAAAAGATGAAAATTGCAATTTCCTTGAGTTCGGGATGATGCCAGGTAACCCATACAAGCACCAGACACTGCAAGCTATCAGCAAGCTGTCTGCTTCTCCAGCATGGATAAAAACAACAGCATCCCAGGCTGGCAAGCTATCAGGAAGCAATGCCAAATCCAAGTGGCTTAAAAAAGAATCAGCCATATCAAAGCCACTGTGGAAGTTTTACTTCACTGCTTTTTAAAGTTCGTGATTTTATTTTCATCCAGCAGAAGACAGCTACTGGGTTTTCTATTTGGAGAAAACCTAAATCCTAAAGTTAAGACATAGAGAGACCAGCCTTATTCATCTCTATACACACTACGCTCACTGTACACACAATCACTGTGATGAGAGACAGTCGTATGCTTTGGCCACTTTATGCCAGCTACACAGACACAAAGAAACTGTCCAGGGAAATAACTTTGACAGAGAGGGGTTTATCTGGCAGCATTTATCTAGCGCTGCCTCTGCATTCCCTTTTCAGGACCTCCCCTCCTCCTCCACCCCCAGGATGATGGTGGAGGAAGGGATTAGGGAATAGAGGGAGAAGACCAGAAAGGAAACATCACCGGGGAATACTAAGTCTTCAGCTTTTCTCTGCCTGACAGCAGTCCCTCAGCACTAGGGATGCAAGCTACAGCAACCCTGTGAAAAGGATAAACCAGCCCCTGTGAGGACCCAAGAGCAGAAAAATAAACCGACAACACCCAGCACTTCTGTGACATTCCTGAGCTGTACAAATCACTTGCCCAAGTCCTCGCATATTGCCTCCCGCCTCTCAGCTATGCAGCACTGCCACAGCAAATCCTCAGCGCCTGGACAGCTGGTGATGGCTGGGATTTGGCCCGGTATGTGGATGTTATTTGGGGGGTTTGTTGCATTTTTATGTTGACTCACTGCATACAATGGGCCAATGTTGCCATCACCACATAACTGTCACAGAACTTTTTCTTTTTTTTTTTTTTTTTAACTATTATTGTATTTATTCCTTTCTTCCCCTGCCACCCTGTAACAAAGAAAGGAAAATCCAGAACAGGACATGTGTTATTTAATATCTGTGTCAATGTCAGAATGCAGGCGTGCTTTTATTCTTTTGCCTTTTGCAATGAATGTGTGATACCTGATATATTAGGTATTAATAAAGCAGACTGCTTTATGCTGTTTATATTGGTAATATGATTCTGGATCATATCCCCAGCTGAGGGAGGTAGGAATGTAGATTTTTCCTTGTGTATTATTGCCCAGCCATGGCTAATCAAGTATACAATATATTCTGATTTTTGTGTATTGTTTTATTTTTGATTGACTTTAATTAGAACCAGCTCTCTATATAATAAGTACATATATGAAATGTGGAAGGGAGAGAGTGATAGCTAAAAGACATAGAGAATGAAACAAAATAAAATCAAGTAAAGAATCCAACAGAATGGTGTAACCTCGCACATCAACAACAATTTTACTGTCCTTCACCTAGAATTGCCAGCACTAATCCCACCCATGCCTACAGCAGCGATCAGTCCCAGACATCTGCACAAAAAAACATCAGTTCAACCCAGGGCTGAAGGTCCCCATATGCACTAACCAAGGGGTAACAGCAGAAGGGAACTTGCAAAACCATGATAACAGAGTGGAAAGCATTGTTTTCTCTCGATGGTAGATAAACAGTGAAATTTACAGAACATGAACTTGTTCAGTTAAAATAAGTCTCTCTTGAATCTCTGACACATCTCAAAATAATGCATAAGAAGTTTTGTTCTACCCTTTGTCTTTCCTTATATACATACTTCCCAGTTTCCCTGCAAGTTTTCTTCTGGATTATAGTCAAAATCCTGCTGTGACTAATGTCAGTGACAAAACTCAGATGTCATCAGGTACCTTCCCAGCAAGAGAAAATCCTCTTTGTTTGAATGTCCAGTGCCTCTCAAGGAATGGCTAATACTTCCATTAATTCAGTCAGCACTGACCTTAATTTGCTTGCTCCTGGATAGGAGATCTGATCACATAAACCACTTGCACTAACTCATGGGTTTATCCTGCTGAGGAAAATAGTGGCTGGCCTGCCTAGTATCACAGCACTTGATGCCTGTTCTGCAGGGCTTTTTGCATAACATCTGGGGAGCGTCTACTTCTAAGGAAGTTTGAAAATGGTCCCTTTCATCAGCATCAGATCCCATTGTATTCAATGAGAGCTGCAGGTGTTCTGTACCACTTGGGGCCAGGCCCTTCATCATAATAAAAAGGCCAGATTTGAGCTGGAAGCTCTGTCATTAAAACTGCCTGTAGTGTATTAGTAATCTGCTGAACCTCCTAGAGGCCCAGAGAAACCTTCTGCTGTGTTACTTTAACTCTTTGTGATTATCAGAACAGTGAGGATCTAAGAAGGGGCACATTAAATTCCTGTCACATCCCTTCTCTGAGATGCCCAAAGACTAATAGACCCAACAAAACATTTCTTGGGACCACAAAGTAAAAGGAGCTCTCTCTGTATGAGATTGCATTGACTGTCAGAAGTGTCCACAATGTTAAGATGACTGACAGCCTCTACCTCCATTTTATTTTACAGCTATTTTAATTTATTGAACACCTGGAGATGCTTATGAGATTATCCAAACCATTTTTTTGTGTGTGCCTGATATGCACATTGAATGAATCCATTCCCTGACGCCCTCTTCCCAACTGAGCACCATTTCATACAAGGGGCTGGAGCAGAGCACAGGGCATGGGGACATTTCTGCTCAGGCCATGGGAAACAAGCTCAAGGAGGGCTTGCAGGCACCCCAGTGGTTTATGTTCTTACTAGATAGCATCAGGGTGGAAACACCAGAACCATCATGGGAAGGGAGCAGTGACCATGTGGAGGCCCATGCTGGCAGGCTCCCCACACATCTAGGCCCACTGATAGGCCCCACGTGGGCATGGAGATGTTCTTGCAGAATTTCCCCAAGGCCCCACACTTGGATCATCTGCCACCAGGGCAGTGTTGGGGACACAGATGAAGCAGGAGTGCAACATTATCCTGCTCTGCCAGCCAAAAAGCAATTGCCACCTGGCATTGATCAGAGAGGCACATCACTGCTGCGGGATCAGCCGGAGGAACATACAGGCATAAAAAGAGGAGCAAGGTTACTCGGGGAAGGCTAACAACAATGAAGAGACTGGCCTTTCATGTCATGTTTATTAAAAGCAAATTATTGGATCAGAATGGTTACTCAAATTGATTCAGCTAAATATTAGGATATGGCCCAAGTCCCCTATCCAAGTGAACATATGCATACACTTTTCTGAAGCTTGAAAGATTTAGCAAGTCAAGACTTAAGAAAGGGGAGAGATTTACTTTCCTGCTGTAGGTAGTTGTTTATATTGTATTTCAATTTTCACATAAGTCTGTTCTTGATGGATTCAGTGAAGACCAGAAATTGTAACCCAGCAGATCTGTGTAGTGTCTTGGATAATCTTAAGATGAGGTTTGGAAAAGCTTCTGAGAAACTTCCAAGTATCTATAGCCAAACTTTCTAAAATTTGCCAATCTCTGTTATTGGAATAGTTCTCCCTGTCAAAAGCTATGACTTGCACAACTCAGAAAGGTCCACAGAGAGTTTTTCATTCCTTTTTCTTTTCCTTTTACATTTCATGAGATTCTGCATGTAATTTTATTATGAGCCAGAGGCCACATTACTGTGAGCTTCAAGAAACAATTAGGGTTGTGGTCACAGCAACTTGCAGAGAGTGCAATGAATTAATAGCATCATGTTATAACTTGATAATGATGCCATGTCACAAGTTTAGCACAGCATCTCATGAAATTTCTCTTACTCTAAAAATGGACCTGAAACAAACCCCCAAACACTCCCAACCTCTGGGATTTGGCTCCCAGTCCGACTCTTTGCAAAGCCAATTATTACGTAGCAGGCTATGCCAAAATCCTGGATCAGAAGCCTATCTATTTTGGGATCATATCTATCCAGATCCCAAACTTTTCAAACTAGAGCCCTGTCTCTGTTTACAGACCAACTCAACAGTGTGAAACTGCTATTGCTGACCTGCCTTTGTCCACTGGCTGCAGGGAATGGATGTGCAGTGCTCTCACAGGTTGGGTCTTTGCCTCCAGTGGCTGGAGGTACAAAAGCAGCCCCAAGCCTTGTGGTGAGTCTTACTGACGCTCTCACTCACACGTCTGCCAAAAATAAGCTATAATGCAAGTTCTGCATCTTTGCACATGACTGCTTATAGTCCTTGGAAGGCTGGGAGAAGGCTTTAAGCTCAGGGTCTGGGCTGCTAATGGAGGCTTCATCAGGCTGTCCCACTACAACAGGCATTACTGCTCGTTCTGCCAACAAATCTCATTTCGCTTTATTGACAGAGCAGCTGCTTTTGCATCCAAGAGCTGTCAGTCCAAGATGAAGGAGGACAGACTTCTCATGGAATCAAGATGTTAGAGCATCCAAAAAATATAATATCACCACACATGAAAATAAAGCTCTTTTTTGTGGTTATCGTCTTTGGCATTAGAACATAGTTTTTTCCCTTCATCCTTATGACTACTACTGAAAACTATTCTAAATGAACTTTTCAGGATTTTTTTCTCCATATCTCACACATTCAGCTCCTGCAGAAAAGTCTTGGAACTGTGTCGCTAAGCCACTGTTCCCTTCTTCCTGGGTCTAAAAAGTTATTATGTGGTGCAGAAATTATGTAGCTCTGTTACCCCTTTGTAGCTCATTGAGCTTTCAGCAGTGACTGAGTAAGGGTGGGAATGGTATGCTGGCTGCTGCTACCAAGAGGGAGAAACAATTTCAGAGCATGGGACTTGGGAGCACATTCTTCTCTTGTCAGTGTTGCATTTTCCTCTCCTCAAAAGAAGCAGAAAAATGGAGCACAGAAACTGTGGGTGTTTTTGCAATGTGCCTGACCTCTGGGGAAACCTGGACCTCCAAGGGGACTGGGGTGTCTCCAGCAGCAATGCCCCACTCAGCACCCCAGTGCTTTGTCCGTGCTCCAGCTCCCTGCCCTCTCCTCTGCTGTCTTGTGGTCTGCCTGGCAGTGTCAGTATTTCAGAGCCAGTCCTCGGGTTAGATTTTTGTTTGTGAAGATGTATGTCCATTTCCAAACACATTGACAGAAGACATGAATTACAAATATTATGATGCATTAAGCTGTGAAAAGACAATGGTTAAATAAGAAAGCTGAACGGCAGGGACCACAGAAAATAACTGGAATTCCATCAAAAGGGAAGATGAATGAACAGAACTACACTGACATCTGCTGGTCCATACATCAGCACTGGTATTGTTCATACCACCAAAAATTGCTGCGGTGAAGGAAAAAAAAATGACACGTTAAACTCAATAAATCCTGCAAACATACCTGCCACTTCCACCACGTTTATCCACCACCTACTGCCCTGCTGCTCTCTCTGGTCATCTGGGCAGCATCTCATAGGGAAGAAGCTTTTATATTTGCACAAGAGTAGGGTTTCTCTCTTTTTTCTTTTTTCTTTCTTTTTTTTTTTTCTTTTTTCTTTTTTTTTTTCTTGTTTTGTTTTGAAGCAGATAAAAATGTTTCATGTTATTGTAGCTCTATGTGGACTGCTGGACTGGCAGAGATTCTGCACAGGCAGCCAGCGTGTGCAAGGCTGGCTCTGTACAGCTTGCACACCAAATTCCCCCCACACAGGACACCACACCCTGCAGTGTTCACCCTTTCACCCACTAAATCTGGTAACTCCAGACCTCATTAAACTTTCTGCGTAAGCACTGATCAATTGTACATCACATAAACAGTAGGTGTGATGAGTCCTAGATGATACAAATTCACTACACAGACTTTAGGCACTTGTTTCTATCCAGGAGATCTTGCAGAAAAATATAGAAGGAACTAATTTTGGAGTTTCAAATGTTGGCAGTTTAATTACTTTTATTTTTTTTTTTAAATGAAGATGTATAATACTCAAATGTTAAAAAGAATGATTTTCTACCTAACACAAAAACAGTCATTGGGAATGAAGGCTATTAGGCTTATCAGAAATTACATACACAGGAGGACTGTGACCTGGGAGAGCTTGCTGCACGTTTATCCACCTTTACAAGTCTTGCAGGGAGCTGTTTTTTCAGTAACACTAAACCAACCGTTGTCTTGTGAAGACATGAAGAATAAAATGGATGCACCCAAAATCACTTTTACATTTATACTCATATATGTCAGGACATGTGTGCGCTACATGTCCTTATAGACAGAGGCTATAAAGACAGCAGTGAATCATTATTTTTCCTTGAATTTGATGGCTCCTCTATGTTTTGTACACATTGATAAATAAACACAGTCACTTCTTAAAGCACAATCCTTACAACTCAAGCCAAAATATTGTCATATTTCAGTATATATGAAAAAATGAACACGTCTATTTAGTTGTTTCTCAGAAAGGCACCTCCTCTAAACACTCTCTTCCCTTAAATAGTAAGTTAACAATGATACTCTATTGCTTTTACTGAAAAAATAACAGTCTTTTGGAAAGCAGCTGATTCACTTGCAAATATGCAACCCGCACCCGCACCCTTGCTGTCTTAATCCTGATGACAAGGGGGTGGGGCTGGACGATCTGAAAAGGAGCACTCCGTTTCCCTTCCAAATCACTGCTTTGGGATTTCTCTGGGTGGATTTTGATTGTTCTGCTATTACTGCACGCAGAGCATCTTTTTTTTTGCACATCTAAATGCACAGGCAAAAAAAGATCCCGGTATTGAAAGAGCAGCGCAGAGAAGAGACTTAGGTTCTACCATGAAAACCCAGACATTCGATCAAAGTCATTGTTCCTTAACCACCATGAGTCAAAGGGAACAGCTAGATGAAACAATCAAAATATGTTCTGAAACACAGTTATACATTTTTGGCCGGTTCTAATTATTAGTAAGAGCAATTAAGTCAATTTCATAAACCCCTCCTAAGAAAAAAAAAGCTTCAGGCTTACATTGCCTAAGAAAATTCACCCCCATCTGTTCTCCCCCATATGCTTCCAAGTCAGAAGACCTAGGAGGCTTCAACAACTTAGCTTATCAAAGAGAAGGTTGAGGCAACTTGATCAAACACTATTTTTTATTTCATGGAGGAACACAGAGCTGATAATAAATTTTCGGTCCATTAGACAGAGGCATAACAAGAGCAGAAAAACATTATTAGGCTTGGTAATGAATGGAACCGCTAACAAAGAAAAGAGGCTGGGTGGGATTGTCACCTCTCTGTCTACAGAAAGTAACACTGACCCAAATATTCAGAAATAAGGTGCAAATTCACTTTTTCAACAGTGTTAGTGTTTGAAGGGTTTTAAGTTTCTTCTCTTAATGGGAACACTTTCTGTATTGTGCTGGACATACAAATTTTAAGGCTGGGAAAGGACCACTGTGATCATATGATGTTCTGCATTACTTTGGCCAAAAGACTCTCACAAGTGTTAGTTTCTACCTTGAGATCAACAGCTACTCTTGATTTCAATTGTATTGTTTTTTTTAAAAAAAAGTCAGTCTAGCTTTGAAAAAATCCAATAATGAAAATTCCACTGAAATAATAGTTACTGCTATTACTGTTTTAATGACCAATTGCTTTTGCACTCTAAAATGTTCACCTTATTTCCACCTTGATCTTGTCTATTTTCTAGACTTACATTCTTTTTATTTCTTTGTCTGCCAGACTGCAGAGCCATCTATTACTGTGTTTCTGTTCCTTAAGGAAGTATTAGCAGTCAGTGGTAAACTATCTACTTATCCTCTTCTTTGAAAAACTAAAAGTACTTTCAGTCTTTCATTATAAATACTGTATTCTGCATTTTTCATCATTCCCACAGATTTTATCTGAGACCTCTTTACATTTTCAATATTATTCCTAAAGCACTTCACTTTAGCGGGTAGCTAACAGGCAATTGGCAGGGCTCAGCCAATGTGGGGTAGCTAGATAAGCCACAGTAACTTGGCCACCATTGGGTAGCCAATTCCGCATGAGCCAAAAGTGTGCTGTACTTTTAAAACAGTGTAGCTTGTATTATTATTTTGCTTAGACAAGCAAGGTTTATCATTTAGATTCAATGAGTTAGGGAGATATTATCAGTCCAACCTGGACAAATATGGTACAGACTGACGGTTAGTAATCCTCATATATAATAGTAAGTCCTTACACATCTGAGTGATTCTGAAAGTATGCCACACCTGGCCACAAAAATAAGATCTTGCAATGAATTTAGAGCAATGTATGGATTACCAGAAATAAAGCAACTTACCCCACACAAATGCTTCAGAAGATAACTGTAACTCCACTGGTTCTAGAGATAAATGTAGAGATAAATTCTTAAGACTTGTCAGTTTTGAGTGATGCAACTTAGTGATGCACAGTGCTTGGATGCTTCCCAGTGACTTCTGCTAATGCAGATAATGGCCTTTGGGGTTTTTGTTTAGCAAAGGCAGCCATGTCAAAAACACAACACTTACTCTTTGTGCAGCACTAGTACTCTACATGCTTTCAAGTTTATTTGAATTTATCTGCTGATGTCTGATCTCATTTGACTATAGTATTCCTAAAGATGTTCTGGTAGAGGTGTGGACTCCTGATAACAAGTTGCTTTCCTTGCTTCCATTTGAAGAACCCATAAGTCTAGCCCCTGAGGGTCTTTGGATGATGGGCTGAAAACCACTGACTCCATGTTCTTGACAACTGCAGGCAATGCCTATCCTTAAGATGATATCTCAGAAGCTGAGATCAAGAATAGGCAGGCTGAAACCCTGATGAAAAGCTATTATAACTACCAAACTTGCTCATTTTATCAGTACAACCATCTCTTGACTTTCAAGGTACCCTGCATAGACTATTACATAGACAGGCTCCTTTCTGGATAAAGGTTTGATCAAAAATATCTCTACACTGAGTCTGGGATGTGTTCTGCATTCCATTCAGTTAAGACAAAATTGTGATTGTCAGCAAAGGGGAAATTCCCAGAACATTTGGTACCTAGTTCATAATTAGCAAAAAACCTGACATGATAAGTGTACTTGTGAATTTATGTGGTAGAGTAGGTCTTGGATTGGCAGCTTTGGTAAGTGTGTCTATTAATAGAAAGGAAAAAGAAATCTAATGTCCTGTGTTGACCCCACAAATAAATAACAGAGCTATGATTAGAAACCTTTCCTAGCTCATCTGAACATTTGTCTCCAACTCCGAGCAGCACCACACCCTCAGTTTCTGGGAATAAATCCATTAATGGATGAATGAAAACTTTCAGCTTGTAGCAAAGTTTTGCATTCAGTAAAAAATTGGCAGTGGTTGGCCATGCAGAACCTCATAATAGGTAAGATGCAAGTCCTGTCATGTAACAAAATCCAAAATGCAATGCAAAACGCAGGGGCGCAGTATGGACACCAGCAGCAAGGACAGCGATGTTATTCACATTCACACTCCCGTGGCAAATACAGATCAGAAGCTCTGTTTTCAGGGTTCCTCCTTCTTGCGTAGCTTCCTTGATGGATTTATACTGACACCAATGGCACACATCACTCCAGTGAAATCACCCAAGTAGCATGTGGCAAGAGCCATAGTTCAGCTTCAGCTGGACTTCATCACTCCCTGGACAATTGACCGTGACACATAACAGTGTATGCTGGGAGCTGACCTTATAATAGAGAATAAATCTGGTGCACCTGGGACACACATGCAGATGTACTGTGGAGCACAAGTGTAATATGGCAGACAGATGTTACGCTGGATCAGCTACTTTTGTTCACTTCGGTGTTGTCAGATCTATTCAGACACCGCAACGCACATTGCCCCAAAACCCATGAGCTGTATAGCCATACAAAGGGGAAAATCCACAGTGCTTCAGCCAGTGAGAAGGCAGGAACGCCATTCTGTCCAGAAGAAGCTTTCTGGAAGGTAAGACACAGTTTTGGTAAAACTGATGAATGCTGAAGTGCCTCAATGGATGTGGCTGATGCCTCTGTGTCATCCAGTTAGAGGATAAACACAGAAAAAAACAATTACCTCCTTCCAAACAAACCTAAACCACAAAGTATCTAGTCTCAAATGCACCCCGCAGCCATGAAATCCTGCTAGTTTTCCAAAAAGCATGCTTTATTTGAATATAGTATGTAATCTGAGCAGGTCCTAGATCTGTACACATCTCAATCGATATCTGTCCCCTACAAGCAAAGAGACGTTTAATGTCTTTTCTCTCATTTTGATATTGAAACAAGCTAGTCCTTATGCTGACACAGAAATTGAAGAGTACACACCTCGGCGGTCTGGTTTACTTGTGAAAACACACAGCAGAGTGGCTGCAGCCTTTGCTGTTTTAGTGTCCTGTTTTTCTCCCAAGGCGAAACTAATCAAAATTAAAGATCTGGGGAAAACACACAAACACGCACACACAAACCAGAACAGTCTTACACAGAAATAAATAGCAAAGAGATACATAGTTTTACTTCCAAATCTCTTAAGTAGCATTCATTTCCAGCTTGTTACTGATGCCCTTCAAAAGGCAACTAGCAAAGCAGCAAAGAGAAGGGACACAATAAATCTGTCAACCAGCCAAGTGGCATTCTGGGTCCTGGAGGTTCACTCCTCACCCTTTTCTTTTTTCCTCCTCCAGGGTAGCAGCAAAGCTTGATGATGCTCTGGGCTCCTAGTTCATGGGCCAGTGGCTTTTCCTTCTGTCACCTGCTGGGGCTCTGTCATAATGAGAAGTTGCAGTTTTCAAGGGTAATGCTTTGCATGCCATAGCTGTCTTACTGGAGGTGCAGGAAGGTCTGCATAAGAACTTACTCTGTACATGCATGGCTAAACACAAATCTCAGGCAATAATAATATAATATATATATTTGTATAGTATATATGTTTATAATATGTAATATACATTTATTGCTCCTAAAGTATTAATTTATTACCAAAGAAAAACATACTGAAGTACTGAAGTTTGGAGATGAAAATTAAATATACTCAAAATTCATAAGCAGTATTTGGCTAATTCCTTTTTTATGAAACCCATACAGCACAGATTTGCAGACATTCATTTCTTCCATTGACACCAGTTGGAACTATTAGGTCAGTGCATTGGAAATCTTAAATCTGCAAAGAATATTTAACTTCCACCTAAACTGCTGGCTCTAGTTAATTAAAAGGACATTGTAGTCAAAAAATAATGCTTAAAATATCAATTCATCATGATTTTTCATTGAATCTCTTAAAACAGTAACGGTTGTTTTAAAAGGTGACCACTCACAGAATTGCAATGTTTCATTAGTTTGCAGAAGTTTTCCATGCTACTCATCTTTGTTCTTTTCAAAAATAAGTAAATGAACATATAACAGGTTTCTATGGTTTGGGTTTGTTTTGCTCCATTTTCCTCTGCCCTTTCTCTTCCATAGAAAGAGGTAAAATGAAGAGGACAAATGGAAAGAACAGGAAATTTTAAGAAAAACTGGAAAAAAAAAAAAAAAAGTCAAATACGAAGATATTTTCATTTTGGAAGGAAATTAATTTTAAAAATCATATAAAAAGTGATCTGAGCATGTCAATGATTTCATTTTTTTGACATTTTCATGGAAAATAGTAATATTGTAAACATTTTAGAAATGTTGCCAATCTTCATTTTTATCATCTCTCTGATCATTTATGTGGATGTTATGAGAGTGACAGTACTTTAACTGCATGTGAAAACAAAAGCAAAGCTTATAAAAATAATTAGCTTGCTTTTTGCCTTTTTCTATTTTTCAAAATTAAAAAAAAAAATCCACGTAGGGATAAATTATTTCTCATGTTAAATATATATATATAGTATTAAAACCTGACCAAAATTCAGTGTGAATCAAATGTTATTTCATGGTTAAAAACAGTAGAAACAATGGATTCATCACAAGAATTCCTACATTGCATTGTATGCCCACAACACATTAATATTGCAGATTATATCTGAAAAACAAGGTAAAGTCTGGGTGCCTCTTCAAGCCTGTCAGAAATGAACCTTCATTCATTGTTAAAGGTTAATTAAAATAAAACAGCCAGCTTACTCCTGAGTTAAGAATACCAGACCAAGCAGCAGCAGATCTGGATTTCAGACCCTTGCCTTCCATGGGTAGCATAATGTATTGTTTTTCCGTGATTTATTTGTGTTGTGAGAGCTCCTAATGACCCCCTGGTGACACAGAAAGAGAGAAGGATTTGTCTACGACAGCGACAGCTCTGAAAATCCGCATCTTCTGAGTTTTTGTCCTATGTTCAGAGAGACTACACTGTCTGTCTTAATTATTCTTGAAATGTTTATTTCCTGCTCCCACTTACAGGGTAATATTAAAACTGCAATTAGGGGGATTTAAAGAAGACTGGAGACTTGTGTTCTCCAAGAATTGCCACCCTGGGTCCAGACAGGAAAACTCCAGGTTCTGAGAGGAATCAGGTCATTTTTGCTGTTAGTAATCGGCATATCCAACATGAAATTGGTTTCCCATCTTCCTCCCTCCCTTTCCTCCTCCCTCCCTCCCTCTCTCCCTCCCTCCCTCCCTCCCTTCCTTCCTTCCTTCCTTCCTTCCTTCCTTCCTTCCTTCCTTCCTTCCTTCCTTCCTTCCTTCCTTCCTTCCTTCCTTCCTTCCTTCCTTCCTTCCTTCCTTCCTTTCCTTCTTTCCTTCTTTCCTTCTTCCTTCCTTCCTTCTTCCTTTCTCCCTTCCTTCCCTTCTCATTTCCTTTGTCCAAACTTCTGCAGTCAATTCCCTTTTGTCACCTGTTTTTTTTTTTTTGTTTGTTTGTTTGTTTCTAATTCTCCCCCATCATTGTCCCTCTGGGGCCAAACAGGGGTCCTGCCTCAACAAACAACTTCTGAAGATTTAGCAGAGGTCCAAATGATTCAGGCTCTACTTTCAGTCCCCTTCTCATCACACCGTGTGGTTTCTATTCTACATACAGATGTTTCAAAATAAGTTGTTTGACAGAAAAGTCAGAAAAAGCCTGCAAATTTCACTTCTGCCTACACATTCACTGCCTGAAGAAACATTTATTTGCAGCAACAAAATGGGGATGCCATAGTGCACTCCTTCAGGGGACAGTTGGGCTCTTTCCCACTTGCTTTGGCTTTACCTGGAGGGAGGACTAACCTCACAAAGTTTTCTCATCCTGGCCTGTCTCCCCAGTGGAGAAACTGGTAACTAATTACTGGGACTTCAATCCTTCACTTGACCAGCTGTGTCAGAGTAAGGCCTCAATAGGCTCCCAAGTGCTGTAAGATCTATAATTCAACTTCCATATAAAAAAGTCAATATTGGACAGAAGAATGACATTTAAAAATCATAAAATAAGTAGCTTGGTATTTACCTAAGATGCTCTCTTCTTCCCATAGTTTTATATAACATGTACCGGTCTGTTTATATTTCTCTTGCTTTTTTTCATGAGCGGAATAATTCTCCTTCAGTTACAGAAGATGCCTGCAGAAGTGAAGAAGAGCACAGTCATCAAGGAAAGACAACAGAGGATGGACAGCCTCTGAATACATTGATTGTTTTATGTCGTGAAAGAAGTTAAGACTTATATAGCTTATATAGCTTGTGGTTTTCTTTCTATTTTAAAATAGAGATTTTTGAGGGAGGGAAAAAAAAGAAAAAAAAAAAAAAGAAAAAAAAAAAAAAAAGATTACCCATATAAAACAATGAGAAGATAACACTCTTGGCTTCACTGCACCAAGTCACACTGCCCCTGTGCAGGGTAGCAAATGATAATCACCTAAATCCTACAGCAACAGCTAATTTTGGGGTGCAGTGATAGAGTGCAGGTGGTGCACACTGCTCCCCAGAAGCAGGCATGTTGTGGCCCTGCTCATGGCTGTGGTTGGGGCTGCAAGATGAGTTTATTTGTGCCCGCTTGCCACGAAGATCTGCTTTCTCCAGTGAGTTCAGTGAGCCAAAAAAAATCAGGACAGCTTCTCATATGCTAGGCTCTGGCCTTACTGCCAGGTAAATGCTGGCAATGGCATTTTTTTTTTCACTTTTAAGTGATTACGGAAGGGTTAAAGCAAAATAACTGATTTGATTAATATTGTGTGTTGAAGCATCTCTTTAACAAAAGCATGAAGGAATAAAGGAGCTGCTCATGTAAACAGAGTAAGTGACACCTATCCACATGTACTTAAAATGCATGTCAATGGGGAAGGAATTATCTAGTGAGGTGCAATGATAGACCAGATCCAAATGGGACACTGGAGCAATGAAAAAGAAAAAAAAATCAACCTGAGGTTAGTGAAAGTCAACTTTTTTTTTTTTTTTTTCCCTTTAACTCCTGTCTCTTTCTGCTGATCTTTTTTGTTTGTTTGCTACATTTTGTTGTTTTTCCTTTCATTCCTTTTCAGTATTTTATCTTCATCTTCAAATGCTTTCTATTGGCCAACTAATTCTGAAAAGCTGCTACATGTTCACTTTGATCATTATCTGACTCATTTTCCTTTCATTTTTCCTTTAAGCTGCTGAAATGCCACAACAGAAGATATTGTTTTGCAGTGTAAAAAGCATTGTTTTCTACAACTCCTGTTTCAAAGACCACTTGCTTAACGAGCATGAGAACTCAAGCAGAGAGGAAAGAGATGGTATTTAGATCATTATTTTAAATATTTGATCTTTCACAGTTACTCAAAACACAAGGCCAGACTATTCAATTAGGCAGCGAGCCATTTTCTATGGCTTGCAAATTAATTATTGAAACTGGAGTCTGTCACCAATTCCTCATCTCTCCACACCTTTTGCTCATGATCCAGAACAAAGCTCAGCAATAGCGCCAGGATCACCAGATTTCTCGGTCCTTGATCAGTCGAACAAGAGGAAGGGGCAGAAACTTCTTTTATGTGAACCCACTCAACTCAGCCTGGGGAAAGCCTCTGCAGAAAGCAATCCTGAACCAGCCACGCACAAGACAAACATGACTACATCACCGTGCTCTTTCTTCTCTCACTTCTCCAGTCCTAGGGCCATTATCCTTTCACTTGAGGATTATCGATCTTGAGAGATATGAAGGAATTTTCTAGGAAATGGTGGAAAAAAAGATACTTATTATTATTATTATTTTTCCATAGCTATCCACTTCCTTTTCTGACAGAAGTTAGGGGTTTTCTGCAGCACGGGCAAGCTTCCACTCGCTGACTGGAGCCTTTTAAATGGGCATCAGCTAGCATCGCACTGCCTGGCCAAACAAATGCTAGGCATGCTGACAGCCTTGAAATGTCCTGTTGGCCAGCATTTGCATTTGTACTGCCGGCGTATCTCTGATCTGCATTACCATTCTGACCCCTCTTTCCTGTTCATATGCACTGCAACTGACCTTCACAAAGATACAAATTCCAGTTTACTTCACTTCAAATGCAATAGTGTGAGTCAGCCCCCTGAGGGAATAGCAAGGAATTCATTATAGCAACACAAGAGAAAGATGTGGAGGAAGTAATGTGCTTTCTTTACACAAAAGAAAAGAAATAGACGGCCGGGATCTCCAAGCAAAGCCCAAGAAATCTTGAGATGTAATCTGACATAGTGGCACCGAACTCCATTGTCTGTAGGTGTATGACCTTATTAGAGCTCGAAAACTAAGTCAAGTCTTGTCTGATCCATTCTGCAGCCTGCCAAGCAAAGCAACCACTTCCAGAAGTAGAAATCTTCACAATCAATATAAAGCCACCACGCTGTTGTGACTGATACCATTCAGAAGGGGGAGGGGGGGCATGTTCCTGAGTCACAGAAATTAGAAGAGGGTGAGACCTATTCCATTACCTCTTCTAACCCAGCTATCAGTGCTTCCTTATGCATGACTGCCACATGCTACATCAGCACAATTGCTTTTTAAAAGGTCCTAAAGAAAGAGGTTTCCATGCGAGTACAAGACACTCCTGAAACCACATAGAAGTTATAGATCCCATTATCTTTTCCTCAAGGACAAGGTCTCATCCCTGCTTCTTCCTCCAACCGAACAAATTACAGTCTGATTATTCAAATTATATCCAAAACTACTTTTCCACCCCCCCCCCTCCCCCCACAGACCCCTTTGCTGTCTGTGGTATAATGCCAGACAGTGTTGCACTGAGCTAAAAATCTGCCCTATTCCACCACAGATGTGACTACATTTTAGAAAAGCACTCTGCATCTGAGTACCTTAGCTGTACAAGGGACACATTTTACTACCATCTGCTCAAAATATAGCTGGAAAAAGGCAAAGGAACTCTGAAAACTAACCTGTACATATTGGTGGACTGGCTAGAGTGAAGATGAATCCAAATTACCTTCAGCAAGAATCCAGAAAGCTCCATTAGTGCTCAGAGTAACATATTCTCTCTTATTCATTTGTATTGGTACAGAAAATTCCAGATAATTTCAAAATAAAAGGGATTTCTCCCTCTTATGTCTGGGCAGAAAGAATGAACTATCAGTAATTACTCCCCTGTCAATTTTATTTACAATTTAAAAGAAAATAAATTCAGAAATATTTTGTTCTTAACATACTTGCCATTTTTTTCTGCTTAATTTTTAACTTAGGGCTCTTCTGATCCCAAATGTTTTGAGAAATAACTGGAAACAGTTGTAGTATTGCCAACTTTTACTATTCATTGTAATTTTTATTCTATAAAGTAACACCTACCACTCACTTTTATTTTCTTCTCTAAGAATGATTGCATCAAACTTGGAAATTAAAAAAGATTCCACTAACCTACAAAGTGTTAAATTATGGCTAGAATCGTTACACATTGTGTACATTTTTTGCTTCAGAAGCATTCACCAAGATTCACAGAGAGGAGCTAAATTCACAGTACACTGCTCATATGGCAGTTAATAACTCTGCTAAAATCTGGAAAGGACCAATATCCATTATTAAAATGGCTCAGAGCTCCTATTTCTCAGAAATTAGGTGGTTTCTTCCCAGCATGGAACTTGGATTAAATTTTGTTTAAATTGTTTTAAATACTTTTCTACAGTTTGTTTTCAGGACAGTTGTTCTTTGACATGTTGGTTTCTGGAGGGTGCGGATTTTTTCATGTTCTGCAGATTGCAGCACTGTTTTTCTGTAGAGTTCCTACTTTCAGTCTTTCAGTACCCCAACCTCTTTACCAGCATTCAAGAAAATGGAAGAAAATATCCAAATCTTTGGCAGCTACCTGTATCCTGCTCCTTGCCAAAACAGAACAGGTACCACAGAATATAATTCATAAAATGAAATAAGGTGGAGCTGGAAAAGACCTTACCTTGTCCTGGCAGCACTGGCCACTTTCCCAAGCACACACACTCCTGTGTTGTGTTCTCCTGTGACCTGTGCCTGAGGAGCTTTGTTTTGCCACTTACGCTACAGCTTGCTGATCCTTCAGATTTTTCAGCTTCTTGATGGAAGTTCAGACCTGGGCAAATTTGTTTCAACCAGACTTTACTAAATTTTGGTGAAGCTCTGAACCAAAGAGAAATGGTTCCACCAAACTCTACAGAACCTAGCCTCAGCCCTTTCTCTGCTTCCCTTTTTTTTTTCTGGGAGACTACTTATTCTGTTCCTCTGGATTTATGACTTGAGATAAGCCCGAGACTGGCAGCCCAGAGACCGATGCCCTTTCCTGTCCAAGATGTATGGGCAAGGAGGGAAGCTGCCCCTTGCCATGCCTTAGTGCTCTGGGAGCTGGGTTTGGGGCAACACACCTGAACCTCCAAGGATAAAAACCTCTTGTGTGCTTCCTATTCCTCAAACAGATCTCAAACTCTGCAAGCAAGATGGGCTAAGTGGCATGACCAGCACCAAGCAGATAATGCAGCCCTCTTGTAGGCACTTCATGGGAACAAGTAGGAGCTTTAAGCACCCTCAGCTCGAACCACCCTGAGCTCAGGACAAGAGGCAAGGGAGCACAGATGGCTTCACCGTGATCTCCACAGCGTGCAACTGAAAGCAGTCTTGACACAGGCTCCCATGCGTCGTGCTCTCCCCAGGGTATGTGGGGGATGCTTCCCACGGAGGCATGGAGGAGTCATCCTGGAGGGATGTCATCCCTAAGGGCAGACTGTGGTATGGTCCCCTGTAGAGCCCCTGGCCACCCAGCTTACAGTGATCAAATGGAAGGTTGTTTGTACTCTGGCACCACTGGTACGGACATAGGATCGCTAGGAAGCAGCTTAGATCGTTTCATTTTATACACACCACAGAACAAACAGCACATGCTTGCAGCTTTCAGAAGTCACTAGAGAGCTGGGTCAGATTCAAATCAGCAACCTAGAGGTGAAAGTCTCCCTATCCCATTACCAAATCCTGAGACATCCAGTCCCCCATGCACATATTAATAGTTGATCATTATGAATTCCATGTTGGGATAATTAATTACTGCATCTGAACTCTGCCTTAGGAATTATTAGATCATTTGGGGCCTGTAATTTATTTTATTTAGCACTGTATGAAAATTGCCACTTTTTTTTTCTAAAAAAACAACAACTATATTTTAGGCTTTGAGAAGTACATAGTGTTTTCTACAAAACGCAAACCACAAAACAAATATATCTCTTATTGGGTCTAGAGTAGTCCTACAGGATTTGTTAGCAGGCTCTGATGATCGACATGAGCATCCATGCATCCAGCTAATGAGCTGACCCAGGGGATAAGGAACACACCAAGCCACTAGCAATGGATGTGGAAAAAGAGTCAGGGGAATGGCAGAGCATGTTGCCAAATGATGAGTCTTAAAGGTGGCTTCCAAAATGAAATTAAAGGTTTTTGCAAAAGCAAAACCTATTTTTCTCACTCAGAAAATGAATCAGACAATAAGACACTTTCACTCCTGAAATGAATGTTCTCTCCAACTCCATTATGTTATTAACAAGACAAGCTCGCTTACAGAAAGCCAAATCCTTCAGACATTATTTAACCCACACTTTCAGGAGGCTTTGGTAGGTCTTGTGTAATGAGTCCTGAACTGCAGTTGAGGACTGCAGAAATTTGGTCCTTTGTGTATAGGAGTTATAATGCCAAAGAAGTTGTAAGAAGCTTATTCTATGCATAGAAAGCTGAGGAAAAGCATCTCCACCCTTTTTCCACAGACCCTGCTTGCTATTCCACTCTTCACTGCAGGGATTTGTCTTAGTTAGGGCTGAAATTCTCTTCAATCTAAGGGCCAGATTCTGCTCCTCAATACACGTGTGGAATTTATTCCTTGAAATATATATTTTATTTTCAGTACTGTAGACTAAAATACTGTCTATTGATTTTTTTTTTTTCAGCAGACAGAATACTTTGTGCAGTTTTCACTTCTGTCAACAATTGGTGGGTATCTAACTATAGGATGAAAAGTGTCTCAGGAGATGTAAAAATACAATCCAGGTTTGTTAACAACTGTAAGCCTCTATAAAGCTTCAACCTGGGCAAGATATGTCTCCTTTATAATAATGTTAAGTGCAACTAATTTTCTTTCCCCAAAAAGCATTGGGAAAATTAGCTGCATGAAACAGAAAACAGAAACACTGATAATTTTTTTTCCTAGTGATTTCTTTCTTCCATCATCATTCAAGCACCTGCTAGAAACTGACCCTGCAGTCCTAGAAAATTCCCAGGAATCCTCAGGTATGTAATGGTTTCTCAGGGCTTCATGCAAGACAATTATTGGAAAAACCCTGCTTTGCATACTGCAAAAGATTCCAGAAGAGGATCTTGATTTGGTCATAATTTGCTGGCTTTGGCTATTCTTACTACTTATCTCCACCTCATCTTAGATTAGGTCTCAGCTCTATGGCTTACGGATTGTGCGTGTTCAGCCTGTTGTGTAGGTTTACAACCATGAAAGAACCACAAAATGCCAAAGGTGTCAAGTGCAAGTCATCTGTCGTCATATGTGGATGTTTGAGCTAGTGCAGAGTTGCCATTTCTTTTTCCTGAGCGTGCACATTTCATGTTTTCTGAGCAGATATTGGGATCCTGGATTTACCTTTTCCTGAAAGGTACTGCTGGATATATTCTCTTCCATTGTTATTTTTGCAGCGGGGAGTTTGCATTCTGGGGAATCTCTGGTTATCATATTAAGATGTTAGGAAGAAGGTTTTGGCATGCAGAGCCCCATGCTGACAAATGGAAGGACCATCAAACACAATTGGCCTTGGCAAATTGGGAAACCAAGTCAAGAGCAAGAATAACGTCCTGCAAAAAGCAGCACACATATTCCCGTACTTCAATATAAAGCATTTGGCAATTCTTCCCGGAATACTATGGGATCTCTCCTGCAAACAACGAGTCCATAGTCACCCAAAGCTGCCACGCAATACTAATACTGTATCACTGATGGTAAGTGATGAGAGATTAAGTTTCCATTGCATGGGAACATGCAGGTTACTGAGCTGTTGATTGGTGTGCTTTCTTTTGATGGGAGGGAGCTGCCTGCTATTCCTCTGTGATGGGATTTATACGGCTTATGTATCAGAGTCAGATACGCGATCACGCTATGAACACTTCTTCCAGTAGATTTCAATCTGTTGAGCAAGAGATAAGTTATCATCACCATTATTACTAAGCTACTGCTGCTGAAAGCATATTTCATCCCATCTTGTTCGTCTATCCCGGTTACATCCTCATCAATTACTGATTTCATTACCATCATATTTGCGGTGTCTTTGTGCTTTCATGTTTCCCATTTTAACTGTTTTAAATCTCTTTTTAAGTGTTGGGACTTTCATGGGTGTTTGCTGTAGCACTAGGAAGCTCAGAGTAGTTTTAGAAAGATTAAGAATATTAGCATAATATTATCAAATCTAAGAAAAGGACGTATTAAAGAAGGGCTTGGGTTCATTCTTATGTTACCTAACAAACACGGTCCCATCCAGTAACTGCATTTCTCCATATTCAGTCACCTTTATCACGATTTTACAACCAAGCACAATACTCCAGACTGTCACAACCATCAATCCAGTCTGTGCAGCCCAGAAGCTGTTGAGCCTAACAGAGCTTCCCTTAGTGAAGCAGAAACTTTCTGAGTGTGCAAGGGGGGGTTCATGTTTTCTGAGCTGGAAGTCTACACCGAATCCCATCTGCCATTAGTGTAGAGTTACTTAAATCGATTTTTCAGGCAGGGTGACACTCCAGAGCCAGGTGACAGGCCAGAACAGTGGCTGGACTATAAGATACTTAGAGAAGCTAGCATGGGCTTTATAGAGCTCCAGGGGAGAGTGCTGAATAATACTCTTCAAGCCAAAATCATCTGTAGGACATAAGCGCTAAATTATGTTTCCACTTCCCATACTGACAGGTCTCTGGAATCCGCAGGAATTCCCCACTCTTCAAAGGATATCAGAGCACGCAGTGTACAGCTTTCAGGGATTGGCAACCTCGCTTTTGTGTTCTCTTGTAATGAAATTTTACCCATAATGCCATAAGCATAAGGAAATATAGCACTCGGAGACACTAAAACTATCAGCAGATCCCTACTTCAGTGCCTGCACTGCTTCTTCGCCTGGCCAAAGATAATCACACATACTTTGTTAAATTAAAACAGTTTGCTGATTTATACATCGACTTCTGAGGAGGCATTTCCAATTACTTTGGCATTTGTATCTTGGACAAGCTGTTCTCTCAAATCACCCTGGCACTTAATAGCCTGCACCGACTGGTATTTTGTATGACCCTGGCACTATTAGCCCAGCCTGGCTAGTGTTTCAATTCACCATGGCACTAATGGTCTGGAAGTTGTTCTTGTTTTCCAGATTAATGAGTACCCTAAAAACCACTCAAAATTGGAAAAGAAAGAATGTTTTCAAAGGGGAAAAATAAGGCGAGTTGGAGCTGCCCATTGCCTTTTCATTGTGCTCTCTCCTCATCTGCCTCTTTGTCAGCTGCCTATACAGAAACCTAACAATAATGGTGTTCCCCTAGAGCCGCCTATGTCCCTTGGCTCAGGGTGAGCACCGCTGACACCTGACCCCTAAAAAGCCCTGCGGGGACCCCCAGGAGAGAAATCTCTCTGCCAGCCCACTGCTGTGAGCAAGGAGGAATGGCTGAAATGGGAAAGGCCTCATTTGCACATCCATTGTGCAAGAGAGCTGAAGCCTTTTAGGTCAAAATTCAGTTGAAGGTCAGAGATGCTTAACCAACATTGCCCTCATCAGGAGCTGAGAGCTGCATCCACGTGCTCATGGTCAAGCTAAGCTTTCTTATTCCCTCACAGGGCACACACATGCAGCACAAGCAAAGGTGATAGCAAGGGCTCAACCCACTCAACTAAATGTCAGTGCCTCCCTGAGGACCCTGGTTTAGCAGAAAGGCAGGCTTATATGAGTGCCTCCACATCTGCAGTTAACACAGCTGAGTCATCTGAGCACCAGCACCTTTAGAAAGAGGTGAGCAACCTGGCCCAGCTCTGGTCTTCACCACCACTTACATTTGGTCCCCACTAGCCAGGGAGGGGGAGTGCAGCAGAGGAGGAAAGGAGAAGATGCCACAAGAACACGTCTTATTAGACATTTTCACATTGTGGGGAGGAATGAACTTTAATGTTACTATATAGCAGGTGAGACTTTTCGCCTCACATGCATACAGATGCTGTCCAGTTATGATGGGCATTTCTAAGCTTACTGCAAACTCTACCCTTGTTTTCTTCATTGCAGGGGATAGCTTTTGCTACTTGCTGTCTTTTAAGAAGCAAACCATATCCCACCCATGCTGTTAGAGAGAGAGAATGAGAGAGGGGTCGGGTGGAGGCAAGGAGGGAGAGAATACCACTCAACCCCTGCAGAAGAGTTTTAGAAGATTTTACATCTCAGCATTTTTTAGCTTCACTATGCATTTTCCATTTTACTCAATTATTGGTTCAATATGTATACTATGTTATTTAAAAGTAAGGGGAAAATCGACTAGCAGTTATGGGAGAAGGCAGAGCTGTCACAACATATTCCTGCAAAGCCATGATTTGTTTTGTGTTCAGTCACACATTGTTTGGATTTCAGCTCTTATTTCAGTCCTGGCCTTAGGGTTTTCCAAGCCGCGCTGAAAATCAGATACGCAGAGCACTGCACTGAATTCAGCATGCTGTATTTCTAATACAGAAGATGGAGGAAGAGTTTTGGAGACGGAGGGAGGGAGGGCCATAGGACAAGCCAGTCCCTCATTATTTACAGACAGGTAATCAGAAACGAGTTCATAGCTAAACAAAATACCCACATGTGTATGTGTGAGAGGACATATGCCTGCCTTTCAGAAAGCTGACACCCCATCTTTCCCACCCCAGTTGTGCCAGCTCCCATCTTGCAATCAGAGGCACTTGAAAAAAAAAAAAACAAAAAAAACCAACACATTTACCCACAGAGTCATGCAGACGAGTCCAGAGAGGACCTGGTTGCCCCACTGGGGTCTTGCTCTTTCTGTTGTACAACAGCTCCAGCTGTCCTTGAAACCTGAAGTCCTCATATGCTCCAACCAAACCACTGCTCCCATCAGAATCCACTATATATATTCAGTACAAACCAAAAAGACAACCAAGTCTGATGCAGAACCATCCAAATGCCCAGGTTTTTGCTGAAGTCTTTTTGTCCTTCAGTACAGAAGAATATCTATCACTGAGTCTACACAAATATGGACAGGCAGAGGAGCGTTGGCCAACCATGCAGTTACTGTTAGCCTATTATGCTTATGAAATGCACTTATATTTGGTCATTATGTGAGTCATTCTCAGAATCCACAAGCAAAACCATTCTCCAGAGCAGTGATGAGACAAAAATGTCAACCCAACTGCAGTGTTCCTGTGGGATCTGCTGCAATATGTCATCTCAACAGATAGACTATTTACTGTGCAATGTTCCTGTTCATAAAGAAATGTGCTAAGAAGCAGGAAGGAAAGTCAAATATGAAACCAATTTTGGGACAGAGAGGAGAAAATGTGGTGGGAGATAATACCCTAGCCTTTCAGTACCCCTCTTCAGCTTTTGGGATGGAGATGGATCATTATTTTTGGGAAGGGCAAAGAAAGGTCTTTACCAAAAGTGCTGTGGTTGTGCCAAAATAAAGCTTTGTCTGTTTTTAGCCCTCCCCTTTGTTCTAAGCATGCACTCAGTGTCTGCTGTCTTCTATATACAGATGGCCTGTCATTGCCCCATCTAACAGCTAATGAAAACAGCAAAAAGACTATCACAACATCTTCCTCTCCTCCTTTCCCCACCAAGCATACACTGAGCAAAAGAGTCTTTCTTTTTGTCATTTTTGGAAAAGCCAAGACAGTAATAGATGTATCTTAGATGTTCCTCTCTCAGTCTTTGTAGCTGTTGCCATTTAAACTTAGAGACAACGTCCTTGCAGACTGGCTGTAAGTGATTATTTTTTATTGCCAATGTCAACAAGGTAGAAGAGAGAGGAAAGAAGATGCTGTAGCAGTTACTAATCCTACAGAGAATATTTTTCATTGCTAGTGGCTTTTCTTTGTCTTTTAGTATTATTTTATTCAGGTGGCACTTTCCAGGGAACAAAAGCCTTTTGGAAAAGTAATGATCTGGAAATGGAATCATAGCAAGGTGACCTTCAATGATCCATGCCAGGGCATCAATGTGAGGAAACCTGATCTTCTGGAAAAGCAGCAAAGAACTTCCCAGCACTGTAGAACACCATTCAAAGCCTTACCTTGTGGCTCTTGGTATTACTGCAGTCACTTAAGGCACAAGAGTCTTCCCAGAGGACTCTGAAATTGGCACAGACAGTTTTACCCTTGACCTTAGTGAGGTCTTTACAGATCTTTATTAATGTTAGAAAATTATTTACCTGTCAAAGTACAGTAAACTGTTGAAAAACAAGGCAAGCTTATCCCAAATCCGCACATCTCAAACTAGATTAAAGGATGATCATAATAATAACCAGTATTTCTATAGCATAAAATTGCCTTACATGTAAAATCTGACATAAAAAGCTCTCATAGGCATAAAAGTGATTTTCAGATAATAACTGATAACCAATTTAGGTTATTTATCGGTAATTAAAGAGTGCTGTACTGCCAAACAAAACCTAAATAATCACCTAACTTATGGGTGGATTTGCCATAGACACTTTTCAAACCTCAGAAAGATTGTTTGTCTTGGTTATTTGAAGGGCAAACTAGAACTGTAGAGGTGAAGATGAACCTTACCTGACCATCTTAAAGTGGGGCAGGAAATTTTATTGTAACAGACTGATTTTTGGGATTCTGAACCTCGTTGCTCCTGTTGGGCGGAAATAAAGGTTACCTGCTTCAGAAGCTTCTTATTCCCAGTAAAACAGTAAATACACCGGCACAGAAAAATCCCAGCACTGCAGTCCCACATAAGCCATGGAGCCAGCCATTTTCCCTTGACTGCAATGGTAAAACCACCATTAACCAAACTGAAAAGCTACCCCTATCAACTGAGAGAATGGGGACATGATGAACAGAATGCTTTTCATCCTGCTGGAAGTTCAACAAGGTCTTGGTAGCACAAAGACCCTGACTCATGGCTTGGTCCTCCAGTGAGGGTTTCATCTCTCAATTGGTGTTCCTTTTTAACATTTATACTGCTCCACATACACACTAATGAAGAGGATTTCAGTGCATTTCGTCACACAAAAAGGACTTGAAGGCAGAGATCTAGGACAACCTAAAATGGAGAGGTAAAATACTCAGTTTTCTGTAATTCATCCCAGAGTATGGCACAAAATTTGCTAAAGCAGCCTCCAAAAACACGGTCCCTCATCTGAAATACTTAGTTTGATTAGAGGTCTGTTTCAGTCATTAATTTAGCCGTAATTGTAAGGCTCTTTAGTTTTTCGAAATATTCTACAGACTCTTTTAGCCCATCAATAAGACACTTACAACAGGCTTCACAGTGAACTGACACAAGTCCACTGCAATGCAGTCATCTCTGCAGAGCAGTGACGAGAAGCAACACATGGCATTTTGCACAGCTGAGTAGCAAAAAGTACTCCTCAAGGGCATCAGGGCAACCTCAGCTCTCAAACTACCGTAGGACCTCAAAGAGCACAGAGGGTGAAAAAAAAAATGTTAGCAAGGCTGCTCCTGGTCTGAGACAAAGCACAAATTTCATCCAACAACAGATCCAGGCCATCTAAAAGCCTCCCAGCAAGTGAAACAAATTGTGTTTTAGTTATGTAACAGAAATGTAGACCTAAGCTGATTTTGCTACAAACAGAACTTATACTTCCAGCTAATCAAAATATTTCTAACCTGTTCCTTAGATGTTAATACCATTTCTGCTAAAAAACACAGTGATTGCTCTGTTTTTCTGATACATTCATCCCAAGGTTCACATGTCCATCTGTTAAGTACTTCCACCTATTTGTGTTAGAGGATTCTGTATGTGTAGGTGATAAGAGAAATTCTACCAGTAGTTTTATTGCTGTTGGAGCAGGTAATCATCTTTTCCATAAAAACCCTTGGCATGATATATCACAAAGATTGTTTTGTTTACTAATGAGCACCCGTAAGAGCAAGGCTAGATGCTCAGCTTTTTTTTTTTTTTTTTTTTTTTCAGGCATATCAAGTTCTGATTTAATTGCTGTGAACAGCTAAAAACACGCTAATATTAATGGATAAAATTCATAAGGTGAGGAGTTACTCCATATTAATGAGCTCACGGTCTTGTGAATCAGCTGATAATGCCTTAGGAGCTTGAGAAAGTTGGTTAGAACAAGCAAATAAGCACAAAAGATACTTTGTTTATGAATATTCTTACAAAGAAATATAGCTCATAGAACTGTAACCACATGGTAAAACACAACAGTGATTCCAGGCTGACCTTAGTTTTGGCAAACAAAATCCTGTGAAGGCCTTGGGGACACGTGCATGAGTAGCACAGAACAGTAGCAGAGAAAGGAGGGGAAGGAGATCTGGCTGTTGCAGCATAAGGAAAGGTCTCCACTGCCCAGGAGGCAGCAGGAAAGCTTCTTCTCAGTCTCTAAGCAAAAAGGTTACTTGCTGCAAGAGAGATTTAAACAACTGTGGGAAGACAGGGGAAAGATGTCTGGCACAGATGACCACATTCTGGTTTTGAAGTTATTCTTCTTGCATGAGAAACTCTGTGCAATTTGAGGGAAAATCTCCGAACCCATAATATTGAGAACCACTTAGTATCTGCACACTCATGCCAGCAGATGAGAAACTTGTTCCTCCTGGTGCCTTGGGAAGAAGAACTGCCTCAGCAAGCTCTCCAGCAGTGCAGAGTCTGGCTTGCCACAGACACAGCTCCAGCTCTACAGGGACAGGACACGATAAACTTTCCCATGAAAAAAAAAAAAAAAAAAAAAAAAAAAGAAGAGAGCTTCACAGGAAATCAAGAAAAAGATCAGGAGCTTGGGAGTTGAATGGATGCAGCAGGAGTGGTTCTTTCTCCTGGCAAGCGGAGAACATGAAGGGAGCACAGGAAAGCTCTGTGTTCCTCTTGACGGAGCAGTGAATCAAAGCTAACAAGCGAAGACAGAATTCAATCAAAACACGTGCTGGTGCCTGCATCATTATTGTCCTAAGCTACCTCATGCTTTGCCAAAACCCTTTACCCTTGTCTCCAGGAGCTTCACACAGATAACACACAAATAAAATTCCTGGATAGACAAATATCCACATTGTCCTTGGGTGACTTTTAAAATATGCCTTTTGTGCAAAGAAACTAACATTTTCTAAAGCTTTTTGGACCCATTCCTTCTGCAAACATAGAATACCTACTATGCTTTGTAGTTCCACTAGCTTGGTTAATGTTTTTTCATAAGGAATTCTAGCAGGAACCACCATTAGAGAAGGAACTTAGTTCTTTGAACTGCTCTAAATAATATAAGTTTCACTTTCATCCCAAGAAGTGTTAAGGATGCACAAAAACACACAGGGAATTTTGTGCTAGCACCACTGATTATATTACTTTCAAAAGAGAAATAAAATCTTACCCTGAAGCTTAGAATTATTAGAGTGAACAGCCAGAATCTATTATACTATAGAAATATCACACAGAGAGCATTCATGAAAGAATTCGCCAGACAACTTGCTATGCTACAAAATTGTTCATTTTGTACACATTGTCTCATTACTTACTTTCCTCCTTATTAATGATGAAGTCATAATACGAGGGTAAATTAAAAGTCTTTCTGCTGTAACAGAAGGAAAAAAATAATCCAAAAATCATCTGGGTTAGGTTTTAGTTACACTGCACTCTCTCAACAGATTGAAGCTGGTGTAGGTGCAGCTTCCTGGTTAAAAGGTGGTCCCCTTCCTTCATGCAGCATTAGTTCCCCCACAGATGTGGCATGAGCCAGATTGAGAAACTGATGTGGCTGAAGGTTGGTTTTTGTCCTTGACCTCCTATTTCTGGGCTAGTTTGCAGCCATTAGGTTCCTTCACCCAGTCCCTGTCAGTACAACGGATGCCACAGCAATGTGCAGCTAATAAAGAGCCTTTTGCTGGGAGCCCACAGGTAGGTACAATGGCATCAAGGGATCCCAAAACTAAACACAGCCTACCCAAGCCTGAGGAAATCAGTGAAGTAAGCTGCTCATGCCACTCCAATTTGGAGAGTGCCCTCTGACTGTCAGGACTCATCCGCTGCCTCCATCACAACATGCCACCTTGGAAGAGGCTGGAACAGACTTCTCAACGGCACCAAAGTCCACTCCAACACTTCCAAGGTGTCACTCATTTTCATGTTCTTCATGCCCCCTTTTGTCTCCCTTAACATCTCTTCATTCACTATCACTTCCTTGCCCAATGCCGTTAATTTTATTTTTTAATAAGTTGCACTAAAAATGTTACAGCTAGCATGAAATGCACTTTACCATCAGTCTCTCTGGGCAATCCTGCCCCAAGGACTGTGTATCACTCCGCTCTGTCTGAGCTCCTCATCACATTTCAAAGGAACATTTTCATTAGTTCCTGGGTGACTCAGGAACCTAATTCCTGTTTTAAAAGCAACTTGGGAACTAAAATTTCAGCTAAAGTCCCAGGAAATTGACTCTCAGTCACTTTGACACTTTTCCATGCATCCCCCCATGGTTTTGTTCTTAATTTGTCTAGAATATAATAGAAGCAAATTAGGCACTAAGGAATTGTGCCTTATAGAGACACTTTCTTATGGAGACTGTGTAAAAACAAAACAGGCTTCAAATTTTGTATTCCTCTAGGAAAAATAAATCCTACATAGCACCTTTAAGGAGTCCTTTTAGGCTCAGCCTAAAAAACCTAGTGTTGTTATCCATGCTCTAGGGTCTGAGAGCACTTGCTAGGCACCAGTGCATGCCTTGGATCCACAACTGGACAAGGTGTACATGGACATTATCCCTCTCTCCATTTTAATGGTAGGGAAAGCCAGACAATCAGGTGTGGTGTAATGACCACACGGACACCAGGGTGCTTTTAGGATCAGTAACTGCTACCACTTTATTGAGCGAATAACTTCAACTCTCACTCCTCAATCCCCTTTGTGAGGACAGGCTCCCTTCTGATACCATTCACCCCACAGCAGTACTTTTCCACTCACTATTCATTGGTCAACAACTTTGCCCAGCAACAGCAAACACCCAGCAACTTCCATGCCTTAACGGCTCGAGAACAAGCAACCCGAGACAGCAAGGTGTCTCCTGAATCACCCTTCTTTGTACCTTCTAAACTCTTTCCATTCCTTATGGCCTCATCCTTAGGAGTCTGATGTTATCCCCAACCATGGGGCTTGTAGACCCCCATGGCCACACTCTCACATCTCCCCCTTCTTTATTTACATAAAAAAGTGCAATTATCACAAATTAAGAAAGCACGATTAACACAAATTAAAACACAGAGAAAAACTATCAGGCATACTAATTCTTTTACAAACTTTGTAACCACATCCCTGGGAGAGGCAGGCACTGAATGCTGCCCAGCTGGGGGGGCTCTGGCTGCCCTTCCAGCTCCTGGAGTCCTTGTTTGTGGGTCCTGCATATGCCAGCGGGACCCTCCCAGGCATTTTTTGTTTGAGCTGGAGTCCAAACCACAGAGGAGAGTGCTGTGATCATGTTAAGGCAGATGATGAGACGGATGACCGGACCCATTGTGCTGACACCCATCTAGGACCGGCTCCTGTTAAAACACAAGCACAACCTCAGCCCCAAGTTATTAGAGAGTAGGGCCCTTCCCAATGATGGGTGCTTTAATTTTTTTACCATGACTTGTGCCCTTTCTTTAACTAAGTTTCTCCCAGATCTGTCTGTTGCCTCTTCTCCTGCACGGACAGATGCAAGAACCTTCCTCTGTCCAGCGATTTAAAAATTTAAGAACATAGCATGCTTTAGCTATCTTTTCCTGGGGGTCACACCACTACTCCCCCTTTTTTTGTTTTAGAAACATAGCTTTTAGGGTACCATGGGCCTGTTCAATAACCGCTTGACCCATGGGGAGAATGAGGTATACCCGTCAGATGTTGAATACCCCACTGTTGAAAAAAAGGAGTGGGTTGCATGGGCCACATATCCTGGCCCATTACCTGTTTTAATCGTTTTGGGGGATTTCTAATGTTTCAAAAGCTGTCAGAAAATGTTTACACACACCCTTTGCCTTTTCTCCTGCATGGAGAGACGCAAAAATACAGGCAGAAAAACTAACAATTGAAACATAAACATAGCAAAGTTTTCTGAATTCAGGCAAATGTGTAACATTGAAAAAACAACCCTTTAAGTCTATTACTATTAACGTCCATGACTGGGGGAGCATAGCTGGAGATGGCAATCCCGGTTGAAGTGCTCCCCTATCTTCCATGACTTCATTAATTTTTCTCAGACCATATAACAGCCTCCACTTTCCATTCCTTTTCTTGATTACAAACACCGGTGAGTTCCAGGGGCTAGTCGTGGGAACAATATGTCTCGATTTAAGTTGACAAGCAACTTTGGGCCTTATGCATCCTATTCCTCCCGGACCGAAGCGAAAGAGATCGGCTCCTTTTCAGGGTCTATAGGGCCTGGATCAAAAGGCACGTCCAGGTCACCAGGGGGAGCAACAGCAAAAGCCTGCGATGGCAGCAGCGGTGGGGTTGGGGGGGGTAGGCGATGGTGTAGTAAGTAGATGGATCAGTAAAGGAGCCCGCAGCTCCCTCACCATCTGGCAAACCACACGTTTCTGACTGTGGTCCCACATGGCTCTTTGAGGCCTCAGGGACTGCTCGCCAGGTGCCGAACAATCCTGCCGCAACCTTGTCATTTTTAGTAGCAGGGTCCCAAAGCTTGACCGCTATTTGGTCCCGTGCTTCAGGATCATAAACTGTCTGGTTCATAATAAAGGGAATAAGCTGTAAGGTTACCAGGACATTTTTTTGTTTGTTTCTAAGGACATATGATTCCCCATAGCACAACTGCTTGTCTTTGGCCAGTGAGGGGCAGTTGTGTGTGCAGGTCCGCTTCTCTCAGACTGAGCTTCCTTCCAGCTCGGGTGCAATTCCTTCCAGCGACTTTCAGTACAAGATGCTCTAAGCGGTTTGCTGAGTTTGGCCAAGCCTATCTTCATGGGGTGATCAGTGTCCCTGTTCCTGTCCATGTCCATGTTCTGCTAGCCTGTCCTTGTTCCTGTTCTTCAGGTAGTCCCTGTTCATTTTCATGTCCCTGTTCAGGTGCCATTTGTGGCGTAATGACCACACAGACACCAGGGTGCTTTTAGGATCAGTAACTGCTACCACTTTATTGAGCGAATAACTTCAGCTCTCACTCCTCAATCCCCTTTGTGAGGACAGGCTCCCTTCTGATACCATTCGACCCACAGCAGTACTTTTCCACTCACTATTCATTGGTCAACAACTTTGCCCAGCAACAGCAAACACCCAGCAACTTCCATGCCTTAACAGCTGGAGAACAAGCAACCCGAGACAGCAAGGTGTCTCCTGAATCAACCTTCTAAACTCTTTCCATTCCTTATAGCCTCATCATTAAGAGTCTGATGTTATCCCCAACCATGAGGCTTGTAGACCCCCATGACCACGCTCCCACATTCAGGTTGAAAACGAGACCCAAAACACTCCAGTCAGCCCTCCAGGCAAGGCACGTTATGGCCTACGTCCACTCAGAAGCATAGATACAGCTTTGGCAAGGGCAGTACAGAATTCCTTTAACAATTATTAGATCGATTACTTCTTTCTACTTTTTACAACTTACCATATTTGAACCTAGGAGTAAATCTTCCCATTGTCAACTGTATTTTCAAAACATGAAAAAAAATACCTTTACATGTGTTTCAGCCTGCTTTATTCTTTGGCAGTTTTACTATCTGTATATCTCATTGTTCAAAAAAAACCACTTGGATCTAAAGAAAAAACACACACACAGAAATCTGAACATGAAGTGTTCCTTCTTCCTATCTCCATTTAGTGAATGGTAGCTAACACCTTTTTTTTTTTTTTTTTTTTTTTTGGTAATTAGCAGAACATGCATCGACTGCTCCAAAGGCTACTGAAGTCAGTGGATTTTTTGCACCAACTTTGATGGGTTCAGATCAGCCTCAGAGCACTTAAATTCACGGTGTATTTTCAATTCTATGCTGCCCAGGTGCTTCACATGTGGAGCTGGGCTGAAATAGAAGTAAGCCCATTAACTGTTCTTCTTCCAGACCTCCTCAATACAGTCAGAACTTTGTCGTGATTTTAAATACCACATTTGCGGCCCTGATCTACTTTTTTTTTATTCTTACTTAACCTTTTGGATGTGCCTGAGTTCACACAGTCAGGGACCTGTTCTTCAAAGATAAACAAATCGTTGGAGAACTAAGCAATACGGGAAATTCACGTGCTTTGCTACTGAATTAAAGGGTGGTAGGCCGAAAAAGTCATTAGTTTTAGTGACCACAGTGGGTTTTATATAGAAGAAAGGTTTCATTCCCTAAATTGGCTCACATGTTATTGCTAATGAATGTCTAACAAAGATTCTTCTCTATAAAATGTGATCATTTTACACAGGAGATTTATCAGTCGAGTTCTTGGAGAGATTGAGGCATTGGAGTCTTTTAAAAGTCCATTTTTTAAGTCTCTACTCCACATATTGCTTTTATGACCTAAAAAGCAAAGGGACTCCACATGCAGTAGGGTTCAATTGAAATTATTGTTGGAACATAGGAATACAACAGTAGGACTGTATTCATCACAAGAGTTACACTTTTTTGTTGCGAGAGCTCAAGAAAAGTCCATAAGGATCAGAGTTGCAAGCCAGCTCTTTCATTTGCTCATTCTTTGTGCCGCACTTTGTCTCTCCGTCTCTGCCGGCAAGAGGGTCACTTCGTGCAGGCAGCCTTCTCCCACGCTTGCCTTGCAAAAAGTTTGCTGGCAATTTGTTCAAAGGTTTCCCCTATCTTGTTAAAACACGAACACACATACGGCCAGGCTGCTGTCCACAAGCAAGAGCTGTGCGAGCCACGAGGTGCAGGCAGGTCTACACGTGGTAAGGGGGAAACTCACATCACCCATTTTGGTGCTTGAGGTGGGCTCGACCTGAAGTCAGGGTGCTCAGCTCCCTCCATGATCAACAGAGAGAGGTGGGCATATCTGAGGGGCAGCTCACAGCACCTACATCAGATGCCTAAAGTTAGCCAAGACAACTATCCCTTTAACTTAAAGAAAGTAAAGGAAATCTTTTCCTTGACCAAAGACCAAATAAGCCTCTAAAAACCCCTTGGCAGGCCACATCAGTGCATGCTTCAGCATTATCCAACAATAACAAACACACATACACGCACATAAAAGAGAGACCTTGTGGCCACAAGCCATATGAAGTGAAGCACTAGGCCATATCAGACCTCCCGCTGTATGCTTTGTGTTGAGGCAGGAGAGGTATAAATGCCTTGCTCCTCATGCAGTGTATTACAGCAGTGTAGTGAAGGAGTCTCGGGTATTAACAAAAGGTTTGTGCTTCCACTATTATTGAATAGTGGCAGGGTGTGAAAAGTGGAATAGTAGACAAAAAGAAATCATACTTGGATGCTAAATATTTGCAGTTGTGCTCACTCAGGACTAGCACCTCTACGCTTTCAAAGCTACACTGTGGAAGGCAGCAGTTCACATTTGCTGCCATTGTTATGCAAAAGCTATTGGGGCATAGGATTTGTGTTGCACAGAACACTGAAATTTAGGTTTGAACATGTGCGTAGTCTTGAACATCAATCCCATCCACTGCACAGACTCCCGACATGCAAGTCTCAACACACAGTCATCGTGCAATTGTGTAGAAGCAAAGTGGGCACTGGCTCAGTGCTGCAGTGGCTGGTCAGACAGCTCTGTCTGCATATGCAGGTTGGGGTAATGTTGGACAAGCATGACCCCAGCTACATGAGATGACGAGAGAAGTACCTGTAGTTGGGAGGGTATCTTCCCTCAGCACCCTAGTGCACGTGAACCATTGCCTGGGGAGCAGCAGCTCCCACTTCACCCCTCTACCTGCTGCTGAGCTCCTCCTCTCACCTGCTTCACAGCCAAGGTAAGGAAGGATCACAGCACAGGTAGGATGCCCAGCTGCATTCAGCACATAAAAGGAGGCTGGGAAATGGTATGGCCCTACAAACATGAAGACCTGGGTATGTAAGGAGCTGGCCAGAGAAGCATATATAAGGTTATGTGCATGAAACTTTTTAGACGGTCTTAACTCCTGCTTCTACACCCCCCACACCACCCCACTTAAGTGCATTATTGGTATTTGTGCTTTGCACAAAAAAATAAAAATTGCCTGTTATTGTGGTCTTTAGCTATGTCACTGTTAGCAACTGAAATGTGCTCAGGACTGCTCTGTGCCATGGAGGCCCCCCAGCACAAGGCAGCCTCTATCTGTTGTCACCCTCCAGAGCCACACATCGCTATCACAGAGAAGAACAGCGTTCAGCAAAATGATAGGCCATTCTGCCTCTTAACTTGCTGCTGTTTGCTTTGGGACTGTAAGTTTTGTTGGATACCATTAACAGGTCTTTGGATTACAGGAAGAGGAGCTAAGAGCAGAAGGCAGTTTAGTTTCAGAAACCTGTTCCAGCCTGTATCCATTAAGGCCGTTAAGACAGAAAAGAGACTGTTGCTCATGAATACATTCTAAACACTCTGCTTTTTTTGAAACAACTTACTTTGCAATCATTATCTTGGCTCTGGCCCCCTCTCATTTAACCTCATCTGCCTGACTTTAAATTCATGGAACAGATTTGTACCGACTTGGACTCCCTGCAGTTGGCTGGTGTAGTATTCTTGAACTTAAAAAAAAAAAAAAACAAAAAAAAAAAACACTAACACAACCCCACATTTGATACCATTAATCATATTGCCATATGTAATAAATTGGCTGCCGGTGGTACATTGCCTCCAAGTGTCACATGGTTCCAATCACAGCTCTGCCAACTGAAAGTGGTTGCTGGAAACTCTGACTCTTCCTCTCAGGCACTCCCACCGCGGGGTCCGTGGGGCTCTGTCCCGTTTGTACCACACATTAATGACTTGCTGGCTGCCTAGCAGCACAAAGGCCAAGAGTTACAAGTACGCACATGTTTGTAAGTGCCGCTATACATAAGCAATAACCTGTTTGATATCAGAGTCACATCATTACGAAGTCAGCTTTCTGACAGCATTTGCGAGGTTTGAAGGCTAATTCAGTACATCTCTAATTTGCAGCTTAAATATCTGCCAGAATGAAAGGTGGGGAAGCGGGGGGAAAGTATTAAATTTAGCTGTGTAAAATAATTCAGGGAACAAGAGCACTGCTCTTATGATTCGGCTTTTGCAACTGTCAGGGCTCTTGTCAAGTCACAGCTGGAATGCTGCAGATTTACAAGAACAATAGAATTATTTGGGGGAGGAGGTGGGGAGAAAGGAATAACATGCTATTTGCAGCACTTCAGCTAACACTTTGACACAGGTTCTCTGGATCTTTTAAAATAAGCAACGGACACTGTTTTAAATACAATAACAAAACCAACACTTTTAATCCTTTACCAAAGTTTGCCTTGAATCTTTTCTTGGAGCAGCAAAAATAATCTATTGACTTTAGAGGTGGAACCAATAAAACAGTACTGTTTTTGACCATTGTGAAGTGTCTTTCTACACAGCAGTTGGACGTGGTGAAGGGAAAGGAGGCTACTGTAATGAAATAATTGATGACCATTTGTATTATGTTAGTTGTGGAGCAGGGCCCCACTGCAATAATTATCATGAAAAGGCAGAACAAAGACAGCTCCTGATCATGGGAGGTCTGTCTGGTCTCTGAGCTCACTGACTGGGTTCTCCTCCCTCAAACCTTCTTACTACTGCCTACTCTTACTTAAAGAAAATACACAGATACCTCTGTAGCTGTAGGCAAGGAGTAAAAGAACACCATAGGGACATCTGCTCTCACAGACCCTCATTCACACCAAGAAAAGGAAGCCCTGTAAACCCAAATAAAGAAATGAAAACTAGAATACAGAGAATCAGCAGTCCTCTTCGGCATCCAGAGGCTCAAAACGTCTTGGCTGGACCAAGGACGGGTGCCAGCACTGAAGATGCAGTGACATGGAAGCTGGCAGACACTAGGACCAAGAGCACATACACCAAATCCCTGATGCATTCCTATACCAAGAGCTATTTTGCTTTCTGTTACTTTTTCTCATTATTCAACCTAGCTAGACTAATACATACAATGATCTTTGTGCACATACAGTGCATGAAGACACCTTACAACACCTACACTGGAAGAAGCTGGTGGTTTACAGCTCAACATCATGAGCAGCTCTGGACTCATCTGATATTCTGTCACTGGACTGCAGCCCTGAGTCCTTGGCATCATTTACATATGTAAACAGAAATAGAGGGCCAAACTGGAAAGGAACATAGGAATTCAAATTCACAAACAAGAAATATTAGCTACTCTTATCTACTTTATGAGAAAGTAGAGATATTTTTTTCCCTGATTGCTCCTCAGTTTTACTTGATCTATTTTTCTTCAAAGAGATTTCAGGTTAATGCCTTGCAGGCTTTTCTTTCCTAGGAAGTTACTCTGAGAGGACTTTTTCCTCAAGTCTTGATCTTTCAGACCCTTATACCTGCATTTAACTCAACACATAAAAATCCCAGTTGTAGGATCATTTGTGAAGAGAGACAAGCATGCACAAAAATGCTTACAGGATCTCAGATTCACAAGGAAAAACTGTATAGTTGTCAAGTTGAAAATGCGCAATACTGAATCATGCTGTCAAGAAGCTGACACCTCTACAATGCTTGGTATCTTACTACCCACTGGTGACATTTTTTTTTTTTTTTAAATGTTTCATGAGCCTCTCTCATGAACAAATGCTCTTGGAAGTACACTACATGAGACGTTGCCAGCTGACTTCACAAACATATCACTTTCTGAAACGTATACAATCAAGGGCATTATTTTAGATGTATCTATAGATGCCTTATACTATTTCAGCTATAACAACCAGATGACAGTGTTATTTCTGCATTGTACCCTGTAGTACCTTTACAGGGCAAGCTTGTCAGGTGAATTGAGCTACGTACGTTTACTATACTGTTTTAATGCAACACAAACCAAAATAGAAGATAGAAGCTTTTTCTCAGTTCAAGCAACACTATTTTTTTGGTCTAGACTCACAGGCCTTAAGGGAATTGAGAGCAGCAGCTCTGAGCATTGCTGGAAACCCCTAATTCCTGAAGAGCACACACATTATGAAGAAGCAAGCAGCCGTTGCTATGTCAGTTAGCCCAAAGTTTCTGCTTACCAAATGCCTTACTAAGAGTTACACACAGAATCTCGCTCTAGTTCAATGAATATCCTTAAAATAATCTGGAATAATAATAATAATAAAAAAACAAACCACAGTTTATAATTGTATGTGAATACTCTAGAAAGGTAAGCAGGCATCATTCAAAAGGAATACTTAACTGGGGGGGGGGGGGGAGCAGGTGGGAGGAGGACAGGGAAGAAAAGGTAATTTATTTTCACCGTTCCTAAGAAGCGATGCATAGAATTAGCCTTTTGGGAGCGGGGGGTGTACAGATCCCAGGAAATAAATGCTTAGATCTTGCAGACTCTACAAGATGTAACTGAAGCAGCAGCCCATTCCTGACTTGGGCACATTAAGTTACAGCAGAAGCCGCCCTATCTGCTCTGGTATAAATTTACACCATACATGAAGTTCCTCACGTGCATAGGGCCTCTGCTGTGCAATGAGGACACTGACACAATAAATAATTTTAAACACGTTTAATTTTAAGCTCAGGGCAGGTTAAATGAAATCAACAAGCCTTCCCTACAGGTCAGGCATATTGGGTTGTTCGGTATGTTGGATTAGGATCTAAGTAGCATCAAGTGGACAGCCACCACTTTATTGCTGCTCCTATTATCCAAAGCAGAAGAAGTACACTTAACTTGCAGAAGTTTAACCACAGAAGAACCAATACAGTTTAACTATATAACATCATTAAAGAGATGATTGTAGCAGAAGCTATCCAAATCCAGTAAGCAGTAATAAAAAAGCTACATAATCCTCCACCTAGCAAGGTAGAGGAAGAAAAGCAGTACCAAAAAAAGTCTTGCTTCCAAGATCTAGTTTTCAATTATCTCCACTATATCACATCTGTTCCTTATAAAGAGCACCAGCTCTGAGACATAACCAAGCTCTACCAACAGGATAGATTCCCAACTAACATGACAAATCACCAGTCAGGTTCCCACCTTTCAGTAACCACACATTGTAGCTTTACTGTTAGGCTAGGCTGCATTTCTAAAGTCCACCCACTGACTAAACAAAGATAAGAGTTCTAAACTGAGAAACCTAGGCCCCTAGATCTTCATTTGTGTTCAGCTACATGCTATCTCACAAACACAACAAAAAAAACGGATGTTTATTACAAGGATATTATTCATTTCACATGAACAATTAACCCCCAGCTAGTAGGTCTGGTTTTTGTTACTCGCCCCCCCCGCTTTTTAAGTAGGATGTGCCCTAGTTGTTTCACATTATTCACATATAAACAGCTATGTACGATAACAAAATATATGCACTGGATTAGAATTTTTAAGATGTAGATGAATAAAAATAAAAAACAAAAAAACAAACACTAAACCCTCTAGGCCTCTATAGAGTAAATTAAAGCACTTAGTGAAAGGAAATACTGGCATATACAAGGGCTTTGAATTTCAAATATTCTTCAAGAAGTTATTAAAATGAGACTCTACTGCTGGGAAAGAGACAAAATACAACCATATTTCTTAGTATATCCCTTACAATTGCAAAAGAAATAGTCATTACATTAGCTTAGACTCAAAGTCATTTTCCCATTTTTAATGCCTTATGATTATTACATGTTTCTAAACTCCCCAAGAAGGCAGCAACTCATATGAAGGATCTATTTTCATTCCAGTTTTGGTCTTTTTAGCTGTCTGCCAATCTAAGAGAAATATACTGGGCTTTACCCTACCTGAACCTTCATGGTTTTAATGCAGGTTTTAGCCTGTATTGCTATAAACTGTGTACATGAAGACTAGCATTTGCATCTCCAACAGATCTGGATCCCAAATTACAAACAGATGTGCTGAAGCTCAGAGCCCTTCAAAATAGCTTTCTACTTGCTGGTCAAAAATCTGAGCAGAAAATTCCTTTTGCCTATTTAAGGGAACTAGTGAATACTCCTTTGCAAAACTTGTGATAGCATCATCACTGGTAACATCTGCCTGGGAGCTGGCTGTCCCAGAGTCATCACAGCCTTCATCCATTGAGAAAAATTCTTCGCTTATCGAGGAGCTTACGCCATCTTCCTCATCTGGGAAATTCTGTTGTGACAGATGCCTTCCAGAAGCATGGTTTGTTGAGCAGGCCTGCTCGGTACAGTCTCTGACCCAACATTGAGGGGATTCACGCTGCACCCGATAGTTGTCGAGCCCAGCCAGCAGCTGCACAGCCTTCCCACTCTCTGTCACTGCATGAATTAGAAACAGCCCCAAGGGACGTTCACCAGCGGAGTGCGTGCTGGTAGGTGGGGCACGGCTTGTAAATCTGTAAGCTATGGAAGACAAGAGAAAGAGACCAAGCTAAACGAACCCATCAAACACCCAAAACCAAGAAAGCACGTCCCCTACAACACCTGATCACTACTAAACACTTTAAGTCCCTCATACTATCTCCACCCCACCCTAAGCCTTTGATAAGGCGCACTGTTTACCCCAAAACTAATATGATTTGTGCATGGTCAGAAAGTGAGGTATTTAAGGAGCAAACAAGAACACTGTACTCCATTTCAATAGCCCCTGCTGGCTGCCACCACCCAGAGCTCTCATATCCTTGGGACCTCGTTTCAGTTGTGTTACTTGTGTGCCCATGGACAAAAATTCAGCTTCAGCAACACCCAGCTGGAGCTGAAGTCAGATTAAACTCATCCTCCCTCCCAGCACAACCACCCCCTTCTTGCTGGTCACCTTCCGTGGCCCTGGCTTCAGCTATTTCTTTCCATGCTGAAGTCAGCTGCCTGCATCCTCTTTGGGATCTATCTGGCTGGGATCTATCATGCTGCTGGCTCTGGCTATCTGCTTCAGCAAGAACAGGGAGATCTCTTGCATGATCCTGATGAAACATTTTGTTGGGTTCCACCTAAAGCCAACAGCAAAACAGCAATGATAACAAGGAACTAGTGAAGAACTTTGCAAAGACAATGGGAAGCAGGTTCCAGAAATTATAAAAGCCAGACTTATCCCTAATCTAGCAAGATAGAAAGGAAACCACAATGATAAGTCTTACCTTATAGTTTACCCCTAACTCTCGTGTGAAAAACACCTTCTATCTTCCTTATTCCTCGATAGGAACAAAATGGCAGTGCAAGCACCTTGCCCAGGCAGGGGGAGCAGACCAGAAGAAAAGAAACAACCCCCCTACAGGCGGGGCTAACACAGCACATGATCGTTTCAATCAGCAAAGCTTTTCCAGGCCTAGCTAAATGAGAAGCCCACGAAAGCTGTGTGTGATGATCGGGTCTTAAAGGAATCCAGCGTGGCAAAGTTTCTTCAGTCCTCAAAGCAAAGGAAAAGGAAGGGCAAATTTCTCCCTTGGCTGAGCTGTGATCGGCATAGGGACAGGAGAGGGACAGAATAAATAGTTTGTACTTATTTGTAATAGGCAAACATGTTTTATCATACTGTGTAATAAAGCTTTCAGTTTTATCATTATGGGTTTCAGATTTATTATTTATGTGTATTTATCTGCTCCAACAACCAAATAGGTACTTTTTCCTCTCTTCCTAAATCGGTATCCCAGATTTTTATTTCTTCTGCACTGCATGACCCTTGTATTGCCCCTCTTAGGTCCAACTGGAGGGTAGATTTTCACTAGCTTAAGTGTTTCTTAAGCTTCTTTTAGCACTCTGTGAATTCCTCTGGTGCTTTTTACAACCCTTTGAGGACCGTGACACATAACTGAAAAAAAAATAAATAAAGGCCTAAAGTAAAGAGGTGGCAAACAATTTTTTGCACTACTTTCCAAGTCCTAGGTGCTGTATGAAGAGAAAAGGCAGCTCTGAAAGAAAGGAGTAAACCAGAGAAAGTCTCATCTGTTTTTTTTATTTTTTATTTTTAACAAACGTCACTTTGTGTTTGAATAGCAAAGCTGCCAATTTCTGTGAATGGCAGCCTCTTTGTACAAAGACCCACAGACTAAGATATAGTCCAAAGTGCATGTGTGGGGGTGTGCTTTCTAAAAGTACTGAAAGCCTGATGAACTTCTTCCAGCCAGATGCTGCCTGCTTTGATATTTATGATTATAATCATCACCTTACAACAAAACAATGGTAAACCCTGGGTTAGAAATGCAACTGCACTGGTAAATCTTGTGTTTTCTCCTTGTCATGTTTCAGAAGTAGCTAATGAAAAGCAGACTTACTAAATGACTTGCACCAGACCACAGTAAGCTTGCTCAGTTTCTGGCTTCCGCTACGTACGTGTTCAGCAATAAAATGCTTCTTTCCCTTCCTGATCTGTCAAAGGCAAGGGCATCATATCATGAGTTAGCGCTGGGGGAGTGGGGGAGGGCAAGGAATGGTGGCCCAGAAGTTGAGGTAGGCGAATGCTTGATGATCCAGCTCATATGACCTAATAGACTGTGTCACTGCCTTTGGGAAATACAAGCCTCTTGACACATGCCCTTGGCTGGAAGGTCAGAACAGAAAAGCCCAAGCTCAGTAAATGAAGCCCTCCAGCTGAGAAAAATAATCCAACCCTGGATTGGCAAAAGCACTTCCCCCCCACACACACACTTTTTTTTTTTTCTTCCCAAATTTTCTGACTTGACATGTTGCTGTAGTGCACTTCACATCTGATTAAATTAGTCACATTGCATTATGCTGAATCAAACGTGACGAGTTGCAATGAAATGTGAACAGTGTACAAAGATGCACTGGCATCACATAGCTGCTACCTGCTTCTGCCTCACATTGCTGCGTTAGCAGCAGGTAAGGGAGGCATACAAGGTCCAAATCCTTCCCTGTTATTAAGTCATGCTTTTGTAGCTCATCACTAGGTTCTTCTGTGTTTACTTAACTTTGCATCAAACTAGTAATCAGCTACCCCTACTCTAAGAAACTCCATTATTTCTCCTGCAAGTCCCCCACGCCTTCTTGTGATAATAGAGAAGGATGTGTCTAGTCAGGATTCAATCCATCTCTTACGAGCCTTCTACATACAGTAACTAAAAGAATATTAGCAAAATGCTGAATGTATAGACAATTGCAGCCTACAGAGAACAGGGAAGAGGCATCATTTTATTGCTTATGTGCATACTCTGTTATTCTTGGGCTTACACCAGGAATTACACCATCAGGAAACTCTAAACTGTAGCTCATTGACTAAACACCTCCTGATGATCTCTTATCAGCACAACTCTTGGTGGGTTCTGCAAGAAATTAAAGCTACTACACACATGTAGAGCACAGAGAAAATGTTAATGTCACACTTTACCTTTCTTGGAGTAAATGCCCACTGCCATGCATGGCAAGGTAGACAGATGGAAAGCTCAACCTAATTTAATCTGGACTGGACTCTTGCAAATACACAGTCCAATTTGTATTCACTGTGGACTTGATGTTTTATCTGGGATTCTTGGAGGACAGCTTGAAAGAGGTAAGAACAGCTTTATGAAGAGGGTCAGATGAAATATCTACCTGTCGAAGAGCCCCTAGCTCATTGTCCTTTTTCCTCCATGTTCCCCAGATGTCAGTGACAGTACCCAGCATACAGCAAATGATTGAATCCTCCTATGAAAGTGCTACCTATGCTATCAGTAATGCCATATGGTTGAGTAATCCACACTAAAAGACCAGAAATGGGATATGCAGAGGAGGGGGGAACATCTGTGTTATTGTCTCCACACATAACCTGGGCTAGAATTTAAGAGACAGCAGTCAAATCATTTACACTAAAACTTCCAATATCCTCCTGGCTACATACTTATTCTATGCAATATATTTTTCATAGATTAGAAAATTAAATATATTTGATGAACTATGGAGACCTCTCTGTCTTAATCATGTGAGGATGTAAGTTTTTATGCTATAATTACAAATCACAAACTTTTTCTCTCAGGCAGTACTGTGCTTTTCTTACAGTGCTGGAGATCCCTGGCTCTGGAGTTTTGGTGAGCCACAGCGTAGCAGAAAGCTCTCCCTACTTGGGCAACGTTCCTGTGACCGTAGGAGTTTAACTGAATGGGTGAAATGGGGACTTGCACAAACCAAGACCATGACGTTCGAGATGAAGCTGAAGAAGTAGGTGGTTGTAGCTGTGAGGCTTCAGTAACTTGGTGTCAGTGAGTCCAGTCATAATACATGTGCTGACTATCTTGTGTTCTTTGGGGTAGCAATGTCC